>NC_026004.2:37337066-37517302 GCF_000442705.2 Elaeis guineensis | reverse complement strand
CCAGTCCCACAAAAGGAAGCTTGGTCATTTTGACTTGAAGGCATGATTCACAAACTGGATATGACTCAAAAGTCAATGGACTCAATAGCCCAGATTTTTTCAATTTGTTAACCCTATCTTCCGCTAAATGACCTAGCCTTAGGTGCCACAGATACTTATCATTTAGACTATCTCTAGGCCTTTTAATTCCTATAGCATTCACATTTTGCTCAATATTAAATACAGATACATCAATATGTAGCTGATAGAGATCGTTAATAAAAAAACCATCTGCAACTTTATTATTTTCATAAAAAATATTACAATGGTCCTTATGAAAGCTAATCACATAGCCTTCTTGTGCTAAACATGAAACAGAAATCAAATT
The DNA here is from genome assembly GCF_000442705.2 of Elaeis guineensis. Taxonomy (NCBI): domain Eukaryota; kingdom Viridiplantae; phylum Streptophyta; class Magnoliopsida; order Arecales; family Arecaceae; genus Elaeis; species Elaeis guineensis. The sequence continues at coordinate 37,516,935 of NC_026004.2, read as the reverse complement.
CCTGCTTGCTGCAGGCACATAATAACAGTCTCTTAAAACTAAATCTAATCCTAACGATAATTGCAGAGGGTAGGTTCCTACGACCACAGCAGCAACTCTTGCTCCATTTTCGATGCGTAGGATCATCTCCCCATCCCTCAGCCTCCTGCTCTCCTCAAGATCCTGCATAGAAGTGCACAAATGAGCACTAGAACTAGAGTCAAGCACCCAACTGGATGCAGAAGAAACTGTAAGATTAGATTCTAAAATGAGCATACCTTCAAAAGGACCATCCTTCTTATTCTTCAGGGTGGCCAGGTACTGAGGATAGTTTCACTTCCAATGGTCGTCTGATTGGCAGTGAAAATATTTTTCCTTATCAGCAGCCTTCTTCTTCGGTTCTGTCTTCTTCTTCTTGCCATCCACCTTCTGCTTCTTCACAGACTTCTTTTTCTTTTCAAAAGATTTTTTTTTGGAAGAAGTCCACTCCACAGTAAGAACTAAGCCTTTTGAACCCTTCATTGAAAGCTCAGCCATAACCAGCATGTTCATTAACTCGACCAGGGTACACTGCATCTTATGCATATGAAAGTTTATGATAAACTGACCATATGCATCGGACAAGGACTGAAGGATCACATCAATCTGAAAATCTTTGTCTAAGATGATACCGAGCTTCTCAAGCTCCTCAAGATCCTTGATCATTATCAAACAATGATCTTGGACTAACTGCCCATCACGCATCTTAGCCTTAAAAAGTCTTTGACAGACTTGATACTTGGCCGCAAGACTCTGTTCACCAAACAACTCTTGCAGGTGAGCCAATATTTGGTAGGTAGTAAAAATATTCTCATGTTGGTGCTGCAAGTCATCAGACATTGCATCTAACATGTAGTACCTTGCTTTGTTATCATCATCCATCCATTTTTTCAGAGATGCTCTCTGTTCAGCAGTCGGACGTACTGGTATGGTAGGTGGATCCTGGTCCAAGACATGAGTCAATTTTTCAAAATCCAGAATAATTCTGTAGTTCTTCAACCAGTCCTTGAAATTGGGTCCAGTTAGTCTATGGGTGTCTAGAATTTTGGTCAGGGGGTTTGAGGCAGACATGTTTCCTATAGAGAGTCAAAAGTTTCTAGTTAGATTTTGTAATCAGACTCAACCAATTTATTTAGGATTTTTATTTTTAAACAAATAGGCTCTCACTATTTTCTCAGATCCCTACACTCCCTTGGTAGAGATGTGAAAATCTTCGTGATCAGTAATTTTTAGTGGGTGGTGCAGTCTCACCGACAGGCTCACCACCTCACCTAATAGTTATTGGTGATGGGTCAACCGATGAGTAGACAACTCTTGTCCAATGATTCTTTAATCATGGTGCACCCAAAACTTGGTCTCTAATTTATGAAGCTCATCGTGTCCGGGATATTGCTCCAATCCTTAGTTAAGTCAAACCCACCATTTGCACGATCTAGATTCTTAATTGGGTCCCTCACCGTATCCGAAATATTGAGCCCAACCCATCCTCTAATCCATAGCATCCAATGCCTAATGAACATTGTTGCATCTTTTCGATGCAACTGAGCCACTATAACCAGTCGAGAATAATCAACCCCGGGAAGGACCCGCACATCCACAATGGTGGAAGACCTAGACTTAATATTTTCTTAAGGAGATTTATTTAGGTCTCATTAAACTTGACTTGACATAGTCATAACAATTATGACTAACTTAGTGGCATGGGTTAGCTCGAATTGTTTGCCACCTTTAATCAGAACTGAGTCGACACGTATGGCCAGGTAAGTGAGATCGGTGGGAGGGATATGCCATTAACTCGATAAGAACGCATTCGAGTCGAGTAGCTCCGAATTGAAAACCAGTCGGTCACATCTGTCCAACTTACCTTAGACACCAAATTATCAAACCAGAACTAATTGGGTTAGCCTACAATCCAGGCTCTAACCACTGAGCCAAATTAGGTCTTAACTTGATCGAGTCACATCTAAATGTGATTCAACCTTGACCCAGACTTAATCCTATTAGGCTGGTCAATTATTAGCTTTCATGATCCCACCTAACCAACTCTTGATTCGATTTGATCAACTGCTAGACCTAATTGAGCTACCCAAGCCCGAACCCAATTTTATGAAAATATCTTAGATCTGAAATTCTCAATTTTAGATCTAACTTAATTTCATAAGCTTAATTCAGTAATTAAGTTTGGGTTCATAAACAAAGCATGTAAAATAAATCTTAGGATTTCAGGATCTAAGATTTTATAAAAAAATAAGTTTTAATTTTTGATTAAGGATGAACGCGCGGCACCCGTACACGTCATATGAACATCCCATTGAATGAAAAGAGAGAGTCTTAAAATCTTACTTTATTCTTATGACCAGACGGCCATGAGGAACATCTTAATCAGAAATATAAATTTAACTACAAAACTAGTTAGATATAAATTAACATATCACATATACAATTTAAGATCTAACTAATACATATTTTGCATACATCTTATGTATCAAAAATTAATCTAATTAACATACTTTCAGATCTGATACATCACATGTAATATCTAAAAAATAAGATTTAAATTAAACTATTCAAAATTAAATCTATTCTAGATAAGTTACTAGAATAATTCTGTAACTAGTCTAGGCATGCTGCAGATCAATTTTATGAAAAAATTAAGATTTTATTTTTTATTTTTATTTTTTGATCTGATTATAATACATATAATATCAAAAAAATAGAGAATAAATTAAATTAAATTTATATTTTAATCTTATTAAAATATAAAACTTAAGACCATTCAAGGATTCAACTAATCCTAGTCTAGTCATGCATCTTATGCATGTTAGATCTTCTTAGATTTAATTTTAAATATTTTAATTGTATATTCTATCATATTAGATGTGATATCTAAAATTATTTAATATTAGATAAATTAAAATTAAAATTAGATCTAAAATAGATCTAAAATAGAGCCAACAACCTGACTCTGATACCACCTGAAGGGGAAAAATCATTTTTCCTCGTATGATCTTCCAGATTTCATCAAATTTGAGGTGAAATAATTTTAAAAAAAATTATCCTACATATTTCAAATCTAATTCTCTAGATTTAATTTTATTATCTGATATTTAAAATCTAAAATTAAATCTAAATCTATGATGAAAGAAGAAGTACCTCAAGGGTAATCTGATTATCCTGTAGATGATCTCTGCACAGCCCAAGGTTCTGATGTAGCCATGCAAGTGCCTGGCCTCTACCAGTATTCACTCAGGTAGGATCTAGAACATCTTCTCCTCATGAATCTATACTCCAAAAATTAGATCTTTATCTGATTTGAAAGTACTTCAGAACTCCTTCTGAAGTTGGAGCAGCAGCCTATCGAAGATGTCCTGCAGCCTTCTGTTCCAGGTGTCACTACGCCTTGGATCTTTGCTAGATGGACGTCCAACACTTTGGACATGAAGAGGGGAGGAAGGAGAGTAGGGAGGACATAGAGAAGAGGGGAGAAGGTGGCAGCTATTAGGTTTTGTGCATAAAATAATTTCTTCCATAAAACCCTAGGCTCAGTAGGGTTTATATAGACCCCATATGCTGCGCAGTGCCACATCATTCAACAAATCAAAAAATTTCAATAAATTCTGGAAAAATTTTGATTGATGGAGTGATATCATCTGATCACATCAGATAAGAACTTCACTCTCTCTCCTAAGTTGGTGCCAACATTGGATAAGCTCAGTCAAGGTGGTGCCAAAGAGTCCATGTTTATCAGGACTCTTTGGTTCTTATCCATTTGGGGCACCCACTTTAATCCAATTGGGCTCATGCCATAATCTGATTATGGCACCCAATTCAATTGGGTTTTGGCATGTGGACACTCTACAAAAATCCTCCAATAAGCCCTCTTCAGTTTAAGACCCATATGTCAACTTTTGGTAGATGTCCTAAAATAAAATTGGCAGGTGCTAGAAATTAGCAGCTGTTGTCTTAAATTCATCTCATAAATTAGGACAAAACTTTTCTGAGCAGGACAAGCTTTATTTAGACTGAGAAAAACCTTCTCAAGATTCTCTAGATGAGTCAAATCACATTTGGCTGAGTAGAGACAGAAAAGATTACATGAAGAGAAAGTTAGGCTCAATCATGTGCTAGCACGATTTCCTTGAACCTAATTGGATCTAATCCAAATCAATTAGGTTAGCCCAATTGATGACATCCAGATCCTAACCCTTATTTATGTAACCTTGTTAGGTTCAATTCTGTATGGTAATGAGACATATCGTGATCTCATCATCGACATCATCGAAACTCCTTTCGATGGACCATAACTCTTCTAATTCAAACAATTAGAATGATCGATCATCAATATCTTTCTAATTACTCCCAAAATCTATCAATGATACCTAGTAGTATGTGGTAGCAACCCATCAGAACTGAAGATGAACCTCTCGGTGCAACTACCTGTGTGATTGAGTTCCTCTATCATGAGTCCCGACTGAATTAGGTTTAAGGTGAACTCGTCAAATCCAACATCAGTCATATGAGTTAATCGATCGATCCGAATCTGATGCGAAACCTTAATGGAAAACTCTTGTTTATTATTTCACTCTGCCATGGCCATGGGCTTAAGGACTCGATCTTTTAATTATCATAGGACTACTCCTCTCATCTAATGAGGTTGATAGATCCCATCTTGGTGCGACCTAGTTCCTACAATGAATATGCTACAGCCAACATACACCTCAGGGTTTTGAATGGCTAGGAGATAGAGTTATGGTGTAGTCAAACTATAACACACTCAAGGTGAACTATCAATGCACCTCAGGTCAAAGAACTAGACACACAACTATAGCATCAAGCTAGTCATCGACGAGAAGGTAGACTTCCTTATGACTGCTTGATATGGTCACACTCAGTACTCTCATTCTCAATGAATACTTGTACTCTCACTCCGGTATCTCCACATCATAGACTCAAGATACATCTATCCTAAAAAAGTGATCGTACACCAACCTTTCAGATCGATCACCATCCTCGTGATGATCCTATGGTTAGGAGCTGTTTATAAGTTAGTTATATAAATTCATGTCTTAAATTTTCAACTCTTGAAAATATGAATTTACATTCTCACTAACTCAAAGGATGTATCACAGACACAATGTATACAATGTGATAGAAGAATAACCCTTTTATTCATTTATAGTCAAAATTATAAATTTGCCCTTAGATCTGTACAGGAATGTGTCAGCCAATCTGGCATCTAGGGCACACATCTAACAGAAATATGGGTATAAGTATCCCTCCGATCTAAAATCACCATAGTGACTTGCAAGCAACTCACTATGCTTTGATATCGGACTATTTGAATTTCTAATGTAGGATCGAAAGATTTTTGGGTATAGTTAAGTACTTGTAATATTGGTGCGTGAGTCGAGATTGAATTGACCACTCCAAAGGATTGAAGAGAATGCTTTGTATTTTAATTTAGTAAGACTTTGGCCAGGGCAATCCTTGTGAGGAGTCATAGAATTTATTAAGTTGAAACACATAATAGACATACTGTTAAGAGTTGACAGTTTAAACTCTAAGTCATCCTAGCATCAATGGTCAAAGGGATGAATTATACGGTAACTATATCCAAGTAGGTTCTTGAGTGTTGCTTTACATACATTCGGCCTATTTGGATATCGGATACCATTGCTAGATGGTTACTCTGATTGGTATAAAAATTTATTTTTGTACTACTGACTTAGATTCGAACCTATGAGGTCACATACATTAAAAGTTTCTCCAATCAGATGGCTGATCTGAAGAGTCCCACTAGACTGGGACTCTACTGAAGAGTCCCTCTGGACTGGAACTCTATCATTAATGGAGGATTAGTTAGTGATTAGATCACTAATTAGCTCAATTTGATTGAGCATTAAAGTCTAGATCAAGTCTGAATGAATTTGATTCAATCAGATCAGGTCTGATTAGGTTATGAGATGACCTAATCAATAAAAGAGAATTGATCCTGATTTGATTGGGCCTATAGCTCAATTGATTTAATAATTTGATTAGATTTAATTGAGATTATAGAAAACTAGTTAGATTATATTCATCATATTTTATTTAGGTCTAATTGGATTGGGTTTGAAAGAAATCCAATCGGTTAAATCCTAGAGTCCCAAATGAATGGGACTCTCTCCCGTGCACCACCCAAAAAGACTCACGCCTTTTCTCATCATACAAAATCAATTTATGCATGAGAAAACCAAAAGCTAACACCCTTTTTGTCATCCTCTTTGGATTGGATTAGGTTTGTTTTAAGTTGGATTCAAAAGGTTTGAATTTAAACCTAAAACTTTATCCTTATCCTCCCACACGCCGGCACCTTATGAAGGATCCTGATTTGCATGACAAAAAGGAAGAGCTCCCATATATTTTCCATGCCTAAAATCCTCTGGTAGGTCCCTCTTTAAGTCAGATAGGGGTGAGAAAAAGTTAAAGTTAAATTAAAATTCAAAAAGATTTGACTTGCAACAAACTCTGGCTCTTATCCTATCAAATCTGATGATGTCGGCAATCATAAAAATGCTTGATTTTTGTGTGCCAATCACTCTATGATTTTTATCGTGAGATACCAGAGGGAAAGAGGGGATGAATATCTTTTTGTGACGTGAGGCTTGGGATGGGTTCATACCATCTTAGCATGTGCAAAGGAGGAGATCAATCTCCTCTCGGGTGAGAGACCTAGAATAGTTCTAGGATTATTGGGTGAGAAAAAAATTAAAAGAGAAGAGAGTCTATATCTAATTTTTTTCTACCATCTAGCATCCTTTGATCTATTTTTGACATCAAAAAAGTTTGAGATGATCGAAGAAGGAGATCAAATCAGATCCACCATTAGAAGCCGACTACGAGAGCTAGCACTCCTGTAGAGGGCTGATCAATCCGAGGGCTTTGTGTAGACCATCCATAGAGGTCGGATGCTTGTGCGACTGTGAGAAACTAGAGAGAACTTTCAAATCTACATTCTCGATTGTGGAGTTTGACTACCCATGCTCAGGTATTGGGTTTGGAACCCTAATAGTAGTCGATTAGATTTATTGCTAGATGCTAATTTTTGGTTCACATATTTCTTATTTTAGATTCAATTTTTTTTATATATAAATTTATATTATAGATCCATTTGTAGGAGTTTTAAGATCAGATCTTATGCATGTATTTGTAGATTAAATAGTTTAATTTAATGTTCTTTCGCTGTAAAATTTTTGAAATGCATGCATAAAATCCCTATGCATCCCAACACATGTGTGGTGCTCCCAAGCCTTAGGAGGCCATGAGTTGAGCCATGGAGTTGGCTCATAGGTTCTAGGGCTAGTTTGAGTCCAAGGATGAAGGCTATCAACCTTCAAGGTCTTAAGGTTCAAAAATTTTGGGCCTCAAAGGACTAACTTGTATTGAACCAGATTTGAATCCAAAGATGAGATTGAGTCAAGTCATGGATATACATGGGCTTGGATGAGCGCAATCTCATGTAAGTTAGCCAAGAGAGTTTTTGAGCTAGGATATATTAGGGTTCATATGGAAACCCTAGGGTATATAAACCTATATATTGTAACAGTTTGTTATAGAGATTAATATACGGCTTTAATCCTTAACTTCTCTCTCTCTCTCTAGTTTGCACACCACCATAGGCAGCAAGAGGAAATCCTAGAAGGGGGTGCCTCCCTCAAGCCCTAGCTACCCTAGGATTTGGAAGAGGGAGGCGCCCCATTATGTGGGCAGCTCTCTTTTGTGTGGCCGCCCAAGATCCCATCTCTCAGATCTCCATTTCCCTCTTCTCTACTGGTTGGAGGCTTAAAGAAGGATATTTTCAAATCTAGAATGAAGGGTTTCAGATCTAGTATCAATAGGGTTCAGGGAGAGGAAGAACAAGGTGAAGATGGGCAAAGGCTGTAGTTTTGCAAAAGGTGGCAGGGACTCTCTTTCTTGTGCAGTTTAGCTTTAGATTTTGGATGCCCCAATGCTCTAATCTCTAGGAGGATAATCAGGTGATCTCATGGGGATGTTTGAGCTCTAATTTGATTCAAATCAGCAGTGTGTAGGGGCCAAGATGGAGTGCACAAGGTAAAGGCTGTAGTTTGGGAGATGCTGCCATAGAGTCCTAGTTCAACAAGGACTCATCCTCATCAAGGTTTTAAGTTCAGATCTGATAGCCCCAAGGTACCACACCTCAATCCTTGATTCTTAAGGTGTTGAGGATGGAAGATCAGATCTGGAGGTGCATCCCAAGTCTTTGAAAGCAGGGGAGACATGAACTAGGTCGCTGGTGTAGGGTTCTTGGTGTGAAGTGATCTAGGATATGAAGTTTGTGGCCCTTAGAGAGTCCAAATCATCATGAACTTTTGTAGAGGGCTCTATCGTAGGTCTCCTCAGGTCCACATAAGTACATAGTAGTCCTAACAGTCAGTGATCTTCTCGATACTGTAGTAGTGTGAGTAGTACTTTGATCTGTGGTGCCTCGATTGCTCACAATGTGATTGCTGTAGTTTGACTACATATAAACATGGTCTCCTAGCCATTTGAATCTTTGTAGTATATGTTGGCTACAGTATATTTATTGTAGGAGTAGGGTGTGCACTTAGATAGGATTTATCAATCTTAGTAGATAAAAAGTAATCCTATGGGATTTAAGAAGCTGAGTCCTAAAATCTATAGCCACAGCAAGGTGATTGATAGAAAGGAGTTTTCATTAGTATTATGATTTAAACTTGAGCTAATCAAATCTTTCATATGATGAATTTTGGGATTTGATGAGTTTTTATAACCTCCATTCTATCAGAACTCACGACAGAGAAACTGAATTACATGGTAACTACCCCTATAATTTTTAATTATTCTATTCTACTAAATTACCACCACATGCTACTAGATGTTCTCAGTGGATTGTGAGAGCTCACTAGGATCATTCTAGATTGATGATGTTTGATGAGTGAGAGTTGAAAATGTTCCAACCCATTGAAAGGTGTTTCGATGATACTAATGATGGAGATCAAGATATATCTCACTACTAGACAGTACAGAATCTATAGGGTCACATACAAAAGAAGTTTGACCAGATCAAATGGTTAGATCATGATCAAATTATGAATGTGATTGATAATTTAGATCAATTTATAAAAGTTACAAGCATACGATCAGCTAATAATTAGCAAGGAGGACCTAATTATAATTGTTACAATCTAATTTGATGAGATCAAATTGAAGATCAAGTCCTAAATAATTAAATCAGATTTAATTTATTCGGGCTTGACTTATTTGAGTCTAATTGGGCACTCGATTTTAGAATTGAATCCTAATTGAATTAGGATTAAATCTGGAATGAATCAGATTCGAATTAGAATTAAATTGGATTCGAATTGAGCCCAGATTAAGCCAAATAGAATAAATATGCAAGTCCCAGATTTATTGGGACTCTTTCTCCTCTCTCATGATAGAAAGGAGGGGCATTCAAGGGGATGCACACCACCTTTCTTTTGCATCACAACATGGAAAAAAAAAAGAGAGGGGCTACATATTCAAAATTGTCGCCCCCTCCCTAGTGTTCTTTATCTCCTTATCTGATGAGGATTGGATTAGTTCAATTTGAACTTGAGCTCTTATATGATAAGTGTTCAAATTTAGTTGAACTCTATCCTATCCCTTGGCCGCCATTTATCTAAAGAGGGATCCTCTTGGGCATGAAACATGAAGAAGAAGAATTCAAATCATTGAATTCATCTTGCTGCCCCCTCCTCCTTGAGTCAAATTGGGTTTCATTGGTATAAAGGGTTTGGACTCAATAAGTAATTGACTTATTATGAACCCAAACTAGATTGGATGAAACAAACTCTTAGACCAAGTGTTTGACTTGGTCCAAAGCAAATCACTTCCAAGTAAAAATCATGCCAAAGAGAAAATGCATGAAAGAGTTATAACATGTGGTGTGCACCTCCTCTCATCTCTTGAAATAGAAAATGCGTGAAAGAGTTAACGCACAAAATTAGAAAATAAGAGGAGGGCATGTGCTAACTGTGAGGACTCCTTCTTTCTTGTGTGGCATCTAACAAGTTGGACTCCAAGTTTCATGCCTCCATCTCCTCTCCCATATTCCTCCTCCTCTAGATATCTTGTGTTCTTTTAAGAAGAAAAAAGAAGAGAAAAGATTCAACAATCTAAGAAGCGATCTCTGTAAGGGAGCTAGCATCTCGGTGATGCATGTGCGGCTTCAATGAAACCTTTAAGACATCTATGAATGATCGAATCATGGTAAAGATCTATCCATGTAAGGTAAAGATCAGATCTTCTTTTCTTTTGTTTAAATCTTAATCTTAACCATGAGGGATCTTAGTGTTTTAGAGATATGATCTCCTGCACGCTTGTCTAATTAAAATAGTTTTAATCTACGTTCTTCATATTGCATCTTAAATTTTTAATCTTGCACGCTACCAGATTTTCTTCACAAAGTTAAGTAGAACATAATAGTTTGTTGTACTATCCATAAGATTACAAGTATTTTAGAGGCAAAAGATTTGTTAAAAATTATATGAGATGCAATTGGTAAGAGTTACCTATCCTTGAACTCATAAATACTTGTTGTGCTATCTACAAGGTAGTTGTGAGGAATTAAGATTTCAACCTCACTTAGAAACAAAATAAGATTTTTCATTTTCATACTTGAGGGCTATAAAATTTGTTAAATAAGTGAAAAACATAGTTAGATAAAAGATCTAATCAAGTTGTGTATGTCATCATGAGTAGTCTACTTATATTTTATTCTTGTGTTTATAGATTTAACTACATAATGGAATCCTCACTTTCACTATATGGCATTGTTGATGCTAACAAGTGTTGGGATCTTCCCTTGTCCTGTCTTGATCATGGAACTAGCAACAAGGGATCGAGAAAATTATTGACGGTGGATCTATTAAACCCTAAAAAGCTCTAGGGCACAGAGAAGAGAAAGAGAGTGAGAAAGAGCACTGAAGAAAGAGAAAGTTAGGGAGAAAATGGCTTGTATTCAATTTGAATGAATCAGAAACACACATACAATATATATATATATACGGTCAATATGATCTAACCCCAAAACTCCCATGACTAACCTAATGTGGTGCACTTCTTGAGCCCACATACATCCATGTCTCACATGCACACACCCATTGAACTTAAATCCAGTCCAATCTATAGATTAGTCTCTTAAGACATCAAACTGAGGCCCTAAGTCACCTTGGATCAAAATTTGATTTAACCCAGACAGACATCCTATGTAGCTTTGCTCCAGACACTGAGCTGACCCAGTCTCAGACTGAGTCGACTAATCTATAACTGAGTCAACTCAAAAAATATTGAGTTGACTCAACTGCGTATCATGCTAGAAGTCCCAAAATGTAGCTTTCTAAATGTTTGTTTCTCTAAGATATAGTTGATCCAGTCTGAGACTGAGTCGACCCACCTTAAACTTAGTCAACCCAATCTTAGAGCGAGCCGACTAAGTTTCAGAACCTCTACTATTCAAGCTAGCTTCTTTCGTGGCTTGCCCCCTTGACCCCTTGGCCTCTTCTCTTATGTTCTCAAGGCTTGGGAGTGCCACACCTAAGCTCACAATCTCCATCTTGGTGCTCTCAAGTCTTTGTGAATTCAATCCTATCCATCAACCCCATCAATGCCACACAATAGCGACAATTATCTCATGGAAGTACCTTAGTAAGTGCATCAACTAGATTTTCTTTAGTGTGGACCTTCACCAGCTCCACCTTACTATCCTCCATGAGCTCTCTAATCAGGTGGTACCTGATGTTGATGTACTTCATCCTCGCATGATAAATAGTCTGAGCAAGCAACAGGATACTCTGGCTGTCATAATGCACCTTGACAGCCTCTTATGGGAAGTCCATCTCCAGCATCAAGCCCTTCAGCCATAGGGCTTCCTTCACTACCTCTATGATGCCAATATACTCTACTTTGATGGTGGATAAAGTTGTGATGGGCTGTAAGTATGATCTCCATGAAATGGGATCTCCATACAAGCTAAACTCAAAACCTATTATCGAATGTCGAGTGTCCATATTTCATCGAAATCTGCATCCACAAACCTCTCTATCAGCTCTTGAGCCTCCTTGGATATGTTGGAGTATTCCTCAATACCTTCTCGCTAACCATAGCAAATGCAAACTCTAACTGAACCTGTCAAGTATCTGAAGATACCCTTTAGTGCTTGCCAGTGCTCTCTACAAGCTGTGCCATAAATCTGCTCATCTGACTCACTGCATGGGCTAAATCCAATCTACAACACATCATAGAGTACATAATATTCTCTACACCATAGGCATATGGTACTCTTTCTATCTTTTGAGCCTCCATCTCAGTTTGTGGCGACATAATCTTCGAGAGTCTGAGATGCCCGACAGTGGCAGATCCATCGGTTTGGTCTCCTTCATCCCAAACCTCTCCAAGATCTTCTTTATGTAGCCTCCCTGAGATAAATATAGTAGCTCCCTGGTTCTATCTCTGATGATCTCCATTTCTAGGATCTTCTTTGTAGGCCTCAAGTCCTTCATCTTAAACTCCCGAGACAAAGCTACCTTCAACTCCTGCACAAATTCCTTACTCTTGCATGCTATCAGCATGTCATTTACATACAAGAGTAAATATATCCTAGATCCATCTTTCAGAGATCTCACATACACATATGGGTCATGATCACATCTGAAAAGGCCAATGATCCTCACATAAGTATCAAATTACTTGTACCAGTATCTCAAAGACTGCTTCAATCCGTACAGCGACTTCTTCAGCAAACAAACCTCTCCCTCTGACCTAGGCTCCCTGAACCCCCGTGACTACTCCATATGAATACTCTCCTCCAAATGCCCATGGAGGAATATTGTCTTGACATCCATCTACTCCACCTCCAAATTCTGAGCAGCAACTATGCTCAAAAGCACCTTGATGGATGTATGCCTGACAATCAAAGAGAAAACCTCTAAATAATCAATATCCTCTCTCTGTAAGTATCCTTTGGCAACTAGCCTAGCCTTGTACCTCACTCTATCTTGCTCTAAAGGTACCTCCTTGCTGGTGAAAATCCATTTGGAGCCAATAGGTCGAGCATCTTCTGGTAGATCCACCAGTTGTCATATCCGATTCTTCTTGAGAGACTCTATCTCCTCCATCATGGCTTGCATTCATGACTTTTGATCTGGACTTGTCATGGCCTCCCCAATGGTTTTTGGATCTCCATTGGTAGTGATGAGAGTATAAGAGATAGTCTCATCAATGCCATATCGCACAGGCTTGCGAATAGTACGTTTCGGCTTGTGCAGTGCCACTTCTCTTGCACCATCCTGTAAGTCTGCTATCTGTGGCTACCTCTGCACCTCTTTTTAAATAGATTCCTCTTCTCTCTAACCCTCCATAGGTGTATGACCATGCTTTCCCTTCTTCACCTCAAACTGAACACAATCTGAGGTTGAAGGAGAAGGCAAATCACTTGTACGTGAGTGCTGCTCAATATTGTCCTACACTAACTTTCCAACTTCATCAGTACCTCCCGACTTCTTCAAGATGCTCTTTTCATCAAAGATCACATTTCTGCTGATGACACACTTCTAAGAATGTAGATCCCATAGCAAGTAACCCTTCACACCTCTTAAAATCTCGATGAAGATCATCTTCTATGACTTCAGATCCAACTTGCTCCATTCAGCTTCCTCCACCAAAGCATAAGCTGGGCAAGTGAATACCTTCAGGTGGCCAAGCTGCATCTTTTTTCCACTCTAGACTTCCTCTGGAAGTCCTTCACTGAGCTTTCTATGGGGAGATCTGTTTATAATAAAACAAGCATAAGTTAGAGCATCACCCCAAAAAGAATTGGGTAGTGATGCCTGCAACCTCAAGCTCCTAGCCTTCTCTGGCAGTGTTCGGTTCATCTTCTTCGTAACACCATTTTGCTGAGGGGTCATCTTCACTATGTAATGACATTTAATCTTATTTTTCTCACAGTACCTCCTGAACTCCAGGCTTGTGCATTCTCCTCCATTATTAGACCTTAGATACTTCACTAGTTGCCCTATCTCCTTCTCCACCATAGCTCTTTAGACTTTAAATCGAGCAAAAATATCTAACTTTTTTCTGATCAGATACACTCATAACCTCTTAGAGAAGTCATCTATAAATGTGACAAAATATCTAGCTCCACTTCGAGCTAAAACGGATGCCAGTCTCCATACATCTGAGTGAACAAGCTCCAAAACAGCTTCACTCCGTCTGGTACTACTGGCAAATCTTATCCTATGTTATTTACCGTAGATGCAAGGCTCACAAAGGTCATCTCTCTCCTTTTTATGTACTAGAATTAGATCCCTTCTACTCAACTCTGTGAGCCTCCTGTCACTCAAGTGACCCATATGATAGTGTCACATCTAGTAGGTTGGCTGATCCTCTTGTGCCATCACAGACCCCTCTGCACTATCCAGAACTACTGAGCCCTCCATCCTATATAGGTTGTTGCTCAGTCTTCTCCCTTTCATCACCACCAATGCCCCCTTGAAAATTTTCAAACACCCACTACCCGACTGACAATTGAAAGCATACCCCTGTTTATCCAAGTAACCCAGGGATATCAGGTTTTTCTTCAACATCGATATATGCTTGACATTGGTGAGTGTCCTTATGACTCCATCATACATCCTCACTCTGACAGTACCCATACCAGCAACCTTACATATGTGATCATCTCTAAGACTCAAACTCCCTCCATCAGATTTTTCATAAGATGCAAACCAATCCCGATGTATAGTGTAATGGTGGGAACATGCTGAATCCAATGTCTAGTGGCTATCCAACTCTACAAACGTATCTGGGACAACCAGTATATCATCTCTACTATCCTCAAATAACAGAACACCACTCCCAATGGTCGAACCACCCTTGGAAGCACCCTTCTCCTTCTCATTATTCAGAAGTGGGCAATTTCTCCTAAGACGATCAGTCTGATGACACTTGTAGCATTTAAAGCCCTTTCCTCGAGACTTCGATCTACCCTTTGACTTATCTCAAGTCCTCTCCTTAGGCCTTCTTTGCCTCTCATTAACAGCAAGTACCTCTAAACTAGGACTTCCTTTCTATAGCCTCTCTCACTGTTCGATAGATCTGAGAACCCCAACCACTTCCTCAAAATTCAAGGTCTCTTTCTCATACATCAATGTAGTGATGAGATCATCATAAGAAACTGACAGTGAATACAATAATAGGAGAGCTCTATCCACCTCATCGATCTTCACATCAAGGCTCATGACCTTTGAGCAAACTTGATTGAATTTCTGGATGTGGGCAATCAAATCTCCTCCTTTGGGCATTTACAAACTCTAAAGCTACTTCTTCAACCATAGCTTGTTTGTCATATTCTTGCCCATATAAGTATTCTCCAATTTCTTCCAAAGCCCCTTTGGTGTGGTTTCTATGCTTATCTTAGGAAGAACTTCATCAGCAAGGCACATCTTGATTGTGTTGAAGGCTATCTCCTCCTACTCCTCCCAGTCTTCAATAGAGATCTTTTTCAGTCTTTTCCAAACCAAAATCTTGTAGATCCTATTCTATACCAATAGATTCTTCCTCCTTTGTGGCCAAAGGCTGAAGTTAACCTTGCCATCAAATGTTTCAAAGTCCACCTTAATGGTACTCGATGCCATCTCAACCAGATCTCCGAAAACAAACACCAAAAACAAAAACAGCATTCAAAAAAAATCTGTTCAGCACCTTACCACAATCTAGTGCAACTTTGACATTTCCTCCACCAGAACTAACTCCAGAGCTCTGATACCAGATGTTGGGATCTTCCCTTGTCCTATGTTGATTGTGAAACCAGAAATAAGGGATCGAAAAAATCATTGACGGTGGATATATCAAACCCTAGAAAGCTCTAGGGCGTAGAGAAGAGAAGGAGAGCGAGAGAGAGCAATGAAAAGAGAAAAAATTAGAGAGAAAATGGCTTATATTTGATTCGAATCAATCAGATACACACATACAATATGTATATATACAGGGTCAATATGACCCAACCCAAAAACTCTGATTACTAACCCAATGTGATGCAGTCTCCAAGTCCATGTACACCTATGTCTTACATGCACACACCCATTGGACTTAAACTCAGTCCAATCCATAGATTAGTCCCTTAAGATCTCACAAATCGAGGTCCTAACTCACCTAGGATCAAAATCCAATTCTAACCTAGACAAACACTTCATGTAGCTCTATCCGTGATACTGAGCCGACCCAGTCTCAGACTGAGTCGGCTAACCTATAAATAAGTCAACTTAGAAAATCACTGAGTTGACTTAGGTACGTACCATGCTAGAAGTCCCAAAGTATAGCTTTTTGTTGTCTCTTCCTCTAAGACATAATTGATCCAGTCTGAGACTGAGTTGATCCACCTTAAACTTAATTGACACAGTCTCAGAGCTAAGCCAACTAAGCTCCAGATGCTCTACTATTCAAGCTGGCTTCTTTCATGGCTTGCCCCTTGACCCCTTGGCCTTTTCTTTTATGCTCCTAAGGCTTGAGAGCACCATGTTAGGATTTGACGCATCGAGATTCAGTCCATATTGAGCCCACAGCGAGGTTCGCGGTGAAAAATAGAGTCCAATGAGATCAAGATCATCTGAAACAAAGCTCGGATGGAGGAGATACAAGCTTTTGAAGTTGGCACGAGATTCGAGGTGATTGAGGACCGCCGGCGACCGGCGGCGGGCGGCAGCGGCACGGTCGCAGGCGGCGGCGTGCAGGACGTGTGACCCAGGCCCGCGCGGGATGCACAACCCATGCGGGCGTGCGGCCCAGGCAGGCGCGCAGCCCAGGCTGGCGCACGGCCCAGCCTGTCGCGCGGCCCAGTCCGCGTGTAGGCCCACGCGCAAGTGCAGCCCAGGCTCGCGTGCAGGCATGGCCCAGGCCTGCGCGCGCGGCCGGCCCAGGCGGCCTGCTGGCCCCTTTGCCCCGATCCACCATGGACCGGGCGGTCCACGGCTGGGCCTGTCGACCGCATGGGCATTTCCCATGCATTTCTCATGGTCCACGATACTATTCCATAGACCGAAGCATGATCCGACGGCATGGGTGGCTCACGATCTTGATCTGACGATCTAGGGGGTTTTTTGGCTTTATTTAGGACTCCTAATCCTTCTCTAATTAGGTTTTAAACCCTGTTTAACCCTTTAAATAGGGTTGATCAATAACAGAGAGGGGTGTGGATCGATTTTTCATGCCGTACGAAGCCCGTATGAAATCCAAGAGAAGAGAGAGGTGAGAGCGCTAAAAGAGAAGGAACAGGAGGCTCCTAGACAGCAGTCGCCAGGCACTTCAGGGGTTCAGGGGGTCTTCTAAGAGAGAGAGAGCTTTTGTGAGAGGAACTTCAGGTGAGAGAGAATTGGGTGTACAAGTGTTGAGGGTGAGGTCTCCTCTTGTAAAATTTCTTTTTCATAGTGAAGTTTGCATGCCCCGTGGAGGCGAGCCCTTTTGTGGCTGATCCACGTATTTTGATTATTTTCTTTTGTTTTGTTTCTTCTTTCTTCCTGCTGCATCGCATGGTACTGAAAAGATCTTGGGAGGTGGTGTCCTGGCCAGACATCCACCCAACAAGTGGTATCAAAGCAAGGTGGTACAAGGACACAGATTGTAGTGGTGGTGAGCAAGAATGAAGATGGAGAAGACAGGAACAATCAAGATGGAGATTAACAAGTTCGATGGTAAGAGCAATTTCTCTTTGTGGCAGGCAAGGGTGAAGGACGTGCTCATCCAATAGGGGTTGATCGATGCTCTCTTGTGCGATGAGAAGCCGACCACCATGGAGGTGCAAGATTGGAAATAGCTACAGATGCAGGCAATGAGTACCATCCACATGTACTTGACGGATGAGGTGGTGATCCTGTGCTGAGCGAGACTTCCCCGATGGTGCTGTGGTCAAAGCTCCAGGAGTTGTACATGGCGAAGTCTCTCACCAACACTCTTTTTCGCTGGAGACAGTTTTACCAACTGTGGATGACTGAGGGACAGAGTGTGCAGGAGCATCTGAGCCACTTCCAGAAGATCCTCACCGACCTTCTCAGCGTTGGTGAGAATGTTGAGGAGAAGACTAGGGCGCTGGTTTTGCTGGCATCGCTTCTTCCTTCGTACGAGTCCTTGGTGATTGCTCTTCTAGTGGGGAAGAGCACTATCAAGATGGACGAGGTCACTACGGCGATACTCCAGAATGAGGTTCTCAGGAGGGAGAACCCAACTTCGAGCTTAGATGGCGGTAGCTCAGCTTTGGTGGCTTCTGGAAGAGTAGGAGGCAGTAGACGGAGCGACAGGAGATCGCAATGAGTGCGGTCTAAGTCTAGGAGGGACTTGAGCAAAATCAGGTGTTACCGATGTGAGGAGTTGGGGCATCTAGCCAGAGATTGCCCTCAACTTAAAAATCGGATGGTGGCTGCTGTAGCGACGGCTGGCAGCGATTTAGATGGAGATGTCCTGGAGATATCTGATGAGGTATCTATTTCTTTCCAACAGTAGATATTAGATTCTGCATGCCCCTATCATGTATGTTGTAGAGAGGAGCAGTTTGACTCCCTAGAGAACAGTGAGGGCACTATATATCTATCGGATGGATCGAGCAGTGCAATTAGAGGCATTGGGATGGTCAGCGGAGGACACATGACGGTGCAGTGAGGAGATTAGGGGAGGTCTGATACATATCCGATTTCAAGCAGAATCTTATCTCACTTAGCAGACTGGATTCGAGAGGCTATAGGACGGTAGCTGGTGGAGGAATCCTGAGGGTGCTACACGGCGATAGGATTGTGCTGGAGGGGAAGAAAGAGAGCAGAGGATATTATTACCTGGCAGAGAGCCCAGTGCGAGGTGGAGCTTCAGGAGCTAGGTAGAGCCCAAAGCAAGGTGGAGCTCCAGGAGGCGGATCGGGCACGAGACAGGAGACTCAGGACGATGAGAGGCGACGTCGCAAGGTGAGATTCCTATTGCCGCAGGATGATGCCCCGAGCAGGTCTCAGGTCAGGAGGAGCACAGCATATGATGGAGATGGGATCGAGTAGCCTAGCTCGACTCCCATATTTGCCCATCCATGATCAGCAGGAGATTGTCCCAGTACATGGGGGTGAGGAGATCCAGAAGCTCTCAGAGTTTGGAAGAGGACGAATATCGAGTCGAGGTGGAAATTGTTAGGATTTGACACCTCGAGATTCAATCCACATAAAGCCCACAATGAGGTTCGCGATGAAAAATGGAGTCTAATGAGACCAAGATCACCTGAAATGGAGCTCGAATGGAGGAGATACGAGCTTTTGAAGTCGGCATGAGATTCGAGGCGGCGGAGGACCGCCGGTGACCGACGGCGGGTGGCAGCGGCGCGGTCGTAGGCGGCGGTGTGCAGGATGTGCGACCCAAGCCCACGCGAGACGCGCAACCCACACGGGCGGATGGCCCAGCCAGGTGCGCGGCCCAGGTGGGCGCACTGCCCAGCTTATCGCGCGGCCCAGGTGTGCGCATGGCCCAGCCGGGCGTGCGGCCCAGTCCGCGTGCAGGCCCGCACACAGGCGTGGCCCAAGCTTGTGCGCAGGCACGGCCCAAGCCCGCACGCATGGCCGATCCAGGCCCAGGTGGCCTGCTGGCCCCTTTGCCCCGGTCCACCATGGACCGGGCGGTCCACGGCTGGGCCTGTGGACTGCGTGGGCATTTCCCACGTATTTTTTGCGGTCCACTGTACTATTCTATGGACCGGAGTGTGATCCGACGGCATGGGTGGCTCTCGGTCTTGATCCGACGGTCCAGGAGGTTTTTTGGCTTTATTTAGGACTCCTAATCCTTCTCTAATTAGGTTTTAAACCCTGTTTAACCCTTTAAATATTGCTGATCGGTAACAGAGAGGGGTGTGGATCGATTTTTCACATCGTACGAAGCCTGTACAGAATCCAAGAGAAGAGAGAGGCGAGAGCGCTGAAAGAGAAGAAGCAGGATGCTCCTGGACAGCGGTTGCTAGGCACTTCAGGGGGTCTTCCAAGAGAGAGAGAGCTTTTGTGAGGGAAACTTCAGGTTAGAGAGAATTGGGTGTACAAGGGTTGAGGGTGAGGTCTCTTCTTGTAAAATTTTATTTTCATAGTGAAGTTTGCATGCCCCGTGGAGGCGAGCCCTTTTGTAGCTGATCCACGTATTTTGATTATTTTCTTTTGTTTTGTTTTTTCTTTCTTCCTACTGCATCGTGTGGTACTGAAAAGATCTTGGAAGGTGGTGTCCTGGCCAGACATCCACCCAACAAGTGGTACAAGGATGCAGATTGCAGTGGTGGTGAGCAAGATTGAAGATGGAGAAGATAAGAACAATCAAGATGGAGATCAACAAGTTCGATGGTAAGAGCAATTTCTCCTTGTGGCAGGCAAGAGTGAAGGACGTGCTCATCCAACAGGGGTTGATCGATGCTCTCTTGTGAGATGAGAAGCCGACCACCATGGAGGTGCAGGATTGGAAATGGCTACAGATGCAGGTGGTGAGTACCATCCGCATGTACCTGGCGAATGAGGTGGTGATCCATGTGCTGAGCGAGACTTTCACGACGGTGCTGTGGTCGAAGCTCGAGGAGTTGTACATGGTGAAGTCTCTCACCAACACTCTTTTCCTCTGGAGGCAGTTTTACCAACTGCGGATGACTGAGGGACAGAGTGTGCAGGAGCATCTGAGCGACTTTCAGAAGATCCTCACCGACTTTCTCAGCATTGGTGAGAATGTTGAGGAGAAGATCAGGGCACTGGTTTTGCTGGTGTTGCTTCCCCCTTCGTACGAGTCCTTGGTGACTGCTCTTCTAGTGGGGAAGAGCACTATCAAGATGGATGAGGTCGCTATGGTGATACTCCAGAATGAGGTTCTCAAGAGGGAGAACCCAGTTTCGAGCTCAGGTAGAGGTAGCTCAGCTTTGGTGGCTTCTGGAAGAGCAGGAGGTGGTAGACGGAGCGACAGGAGATCGCAACGAGGGTGGTCTAAGTCCAGGAGGGACTTGAGCAAAATCAGGTGTTACCGATGTGAGGAGTTGGGGCATCTAGCCAGAGATTGCCCTCAACTTAATCGGATGGTGGCTGCTGTAGCGACGGCCGGCAGCGATTTAGATGGAGATGTCCTGGAGATATCTGATGAGGTATCTATTTCTTCCCAGTAGTGGATATTAGATTCTGCATGCCCCTATCATGTATGTTGCAGAGAGGAGCAGTTTGACTCCTTGGAGAACAGTGAGAGCACTGTATATCTGTCGGATGGATCGAGCTGTGTGATCAGAGGCATTGGGATGGTCAGCTGGAGGACACATGACGATGCAGTGAAGAGATTGGGGGAGGTCTGATACATATCCGATTTCAAGCAGAATCTTATCTCACTTAGCAGACTGGATTCGAGAGGCTATAGGATGATAGCTGGTAGAGGAATCCTGAGGGTGCTACGTGGCGATAGGATTGTGCTGGAGGGAAAGTAGGGGAGCAGAGGACATTATTACCTGACAGGGAGCCCAGTGCGAGGTGGAGCTTCGGGAGCCAGGCGGAGCCCAGAGCAAGGTGGAGCTTCAGGAGGCGGATCGGGCACGAGACAGGAGACTCAGGAGGATGAGAGGCGACATTGCAAGGTGAGATTCCTATTGCCGCAGGATGATGCCCCGAGCAGGTCTCAGGTCAGGAAGAGCATAGCATATGATGGAGATGGGATCGAGCAGCCAGGCTCGACTCCCATGTTTGCCCATCCATGATCAACAGGCGATTGCCCCAGGGCATGGGGGCGAGGAGATCCAGAAGCTCTCAGAGTTTGGAAGAGGCCGAATATCGAGTCGAGGTGGAGATTGTTAGGATTTGGTACCTTGAGATTCATCTTACATTGAGCTCACAGCAAGGTTCACGATGAAAAATGGAGTCCAACGAGACCAAGATCACCTGAAACGGAGCTCGGATGGAGGAGATACGAGTTTTTGAAGTCAGCACGAGATTCGAGGTGGTAGAGGACCACCAGCGACCGACGGCGGGCGGCAGTGGTGCGGCCGTAGGTGACGGCACGCGGGATGCATGACCCAGGCCCATGCAAGACGTGCAACCCACGTGGGTGGGCGGCCCAGCCGGGCGTGTGGCCCAGGCGGGCACACGGCCCAGCCTGTCGCGCGGCCCAGGCGGGCACGCGCCCCAGCCGGGCGCAGGCCCGCATGCAGGCACGGCCCAGGCTCACGTGCAGGCGCGGTCCAGGCCCGCGTGCGCAGCCGGCCCAGGCCCAGGCGGCCTGCTGGCCCCTTTGCCCCGGTCCACCGTGGATCGAGCGGTCCACGGTTGGGCCTGTGGACCGCGTGGGCGTTTCCCATGCATTTCTCGCGGTCCATGGCACTATTCCATGGATCGGAGCACGATCCGATGGCATGGGTGGCTCCTGGTCTTGATCCGACGGTCCAGGGGGTTTTTTGGCTTTATTTAGGACTCCTAATCCTTCTCTAATTAGGTTTTAAACCCTGTTTAACCCTTTAAATAGGGCTGATCGGTAACAGAGAGGGGTGTGGATCAGTTTTTCATGCCGTACGAAGCCCATGCGGAATCCAAGAGAAGAGAGAGGCAAGAGCACTGAAAGAGAAGGAGCAGGAGGCTCCTGGACAGCGGTCGCCAGGCACTTTAGGGGTTCAGGGGGTCTTCCAAGAGAGAGAGAGCGCTTTTGTGAGGGAAACTTCAGGTGAGAGAGAATTGGGTGTACAAGGGTTGAGGGTGAGGTCTCCTCTTGTAAAATTTTATTTTCATAGTGAAGTTTGCATGCCCCGTGGAGGCGAGCCCTTTTATGGCTGATCCACGTATTTTGATTATTTTCTTTTATTTTGTTTCTTCTTTCTTCCTGCTGCATCGCGTGGTACTGAAAAGATCTTGAGAGGTGGTGTCCTGGCTAGACATCCACCCAACACATCACACCTGAGCTCACAACAAGTTGATCAGACCTAATTATGTGGTTACTAATTAAGAAATTTAAAAATTATTCTCACATAGGAGAAAGTCTTTTATATTCTGATACTCTTGCTCTTAATCCAATTGGAGAAGATGCTACTAAAGAGGATAGAGCCACATACAAGATGTAGCATGATGATAGTATGACTATCAAATGCAATGTTAGCCTTTATGAGCAATGTGCTATGGAGACAATATGAAAGTATGGATATTCATTTATGGTTCTTAATTTAAAAGAGTTATACAGAGAATAAAGTAAAATTACTGGATATGAGATATCGAGTAGTTATTTCATATCAAGATAAGTGAAGGTAAATTTGTATAGACCCATGTGCTTAAGATTATTGACTTAATCACTATGTTAGGTTAGCTGGGTTTTGCTATGAATGGTGAGCTAAGTCAGGAATTCATCTTACAATCACTCTTTGAATCTTTCTCTCAGTTTGTCATTAATTATCAAATGAATAAACTAAACACAAACCTATCAAAGCTGCTCAATATGTTGAAGATAGTTGAAATACTGGGTTATGGTGGCACTGCGGAATACCTAGGTGTTTAAAAATTTTTATTCAAAATATCAGAACACACCAAAACCCTAATGCCCAAGACACCTTGATAATAGCAATCAAAGTATAATCATTAAGTAATAGGAAGCATACCTATTAAATTTTGATTTAGCGATGGTCAATTTTCATAAGGCACCCAAGTGTTCGCCCTCCAACGATGATCCACACAAGAACTAGTTCAAGAAAATGCTCCTTTCGAATTTGAACATCAGACCCAAGTTCACCCTGACTTGGTTTGGCTGAACTGCTTTTCGAACCTGACTTGAACCTCTTCTTGACTTCTTGGCTACTTGGCTAGCCCTATTAGGACTCTTTAAAATCTTGTCCTAAATCTAATCATACTTGTATTAGGCTAGGAAGACTTATCCTAAAAAACTAAGAATGTAAGGAAGAGAGGGAAAGGAGTTTTGTCTTAACAAGATAAGATAGGCTGATTTCTTCAGATGACTTCCTCCTATCTACTGGCCCCTTTTTATAGTTGAAGAGGGGGTGCCAGAAGCAACCCTATGCTCATTCCAATGACCCCACAAAAAGGTGTATCAAAAAATTAAGAGACTTATAAGATAAGGTCTCTTCGTTATGAAACACCGATTCATAGCCTTTCCCACGTGTGCACCACCAGAGAGATGCATTTGGCATCCCAATTTAAATCAGACATTTCTTAGATTTTGCCATGTGGTAGGAAAGCCTTATTTGATTTAAATCAAGGCTTGAGACTCCTTGATAACCATCTCCTTCTGCCTTAAAGCAAAAGGACATTTATAGTACCTCTTCGAATGAAAAGCAAAACTCCATGCGTGTGCACTGATTTTATCTCCTCTTCCATGCCATATCAAGCCACCACATACTTTAAAACCTATGCTAGGTGATAGAGGGCTGGATCAGCTTCTACATGGGTTTTAAACCCAATCTAGATGGACTTTACAGGTCCCTCCATGCTAAGATAAACCTGTGCCCAACAAATTGCATGCAAATCATGAGATAGAGTTCATTGCCCCTTGGACTCTATCATATCAATGCCAAAAAGAGCCATGTGGCACCATCTAATGGCTGCCCACATTAGAGGTTAACCCAAATTAATGTCTAATTAATTTAATTCACAAATTAAATTAGGTTCGAACCAAATTTGACCCAAAAGTAGGAGCTAGGATTAGCCACATGTGCTAGCATGCTCATTGGCTAACCATTGGATCAATTGGTCCAACCAACCATATCAAATCAACTCTTTGATCCATTTTCTTATGTGTATGATCTATTGAGCTCCACATCTAGCCAGTAGTAGATCTAGATACATCTTGACCTAATTCGATTAGATCCGTTCTTAATCAATTAAGGTCAAATTTATGTCGATCTGAATTCAGCAATTAGAAAACCTTCTAATTGAAGAATGAATTTAAACCATCAATTTATTTAGATCTACAAGTCAAGATTAACATCTAGCAATATATCATGACTATCCAAAAGATATAAAATTTAATAAAAATATCAAATATATCCTTCAATGGTAAGTTACCATGCAATTCAATCTTTCGATCATCTTGTATCTTGAATATGTTTATGAGTATGGATTTATATCAAACTCAAATACATATTCTTGTTGATTCTCCATAAATCAGTAATAACTCTAATGAAGCATTAGAAACCCTATCTAACCTTTATTCTACTTTGGCTAATGACTTCTCGAGTTATCTAGAGATGAGAATATATAGGATGTTATCTCCTCTTACTAAGAGTGATCAGTTCCTTATTGACCTACTCACAACCTCCATACACACTACACTATATTCAGAACATCCCATTCATGACTTAATGCCATGATGGAGTATGAACCAAAATATAGGTTCATATGTACAAAATTTTATAGTGGTCTCAGATCTAAGGATCACTTGTACAACTCTCACTTAGAGAACTATCTTTTGACATGCATGTAAGGCTCTGTAAGATGTTCTTTGTCAGTGAGTCAATTCAGTGGACTCATTCCTTAATGAGCATCCATATTCTTGTATTAGTATATCCACATAAGTAGCTTGTGAGATTAGCCACCCTCTCCATCAAGCATATATAGGATGTGCCAATCTATTCGAAACATTGATCCCCAACCCAATGCTCCTATAACTAGAAATATTTAAAATTAAAATTTTAAGATTTTAGATCTTACAGGTATGACCCATTCATGTATCATAAAATCATTGTTTTAACCTTTGGGGTTCATCATAATCTTTAACATAGAAAGATGTAACTAAAATGATGAATCATAATGCCTTATTTTATTAATATCAGCACAAATATCATTACATAAATTAGAAGAAGATACAGAAAAATTCTATCACACCACTTTTGTAATTGACTTGTAGGATACTTATTCATTCAATCTCCCACTTGTACTAAAGCCAATTATCTTTATATCTCAAACCCATATAATTAAGATGGTGATCAAATAATTGCTATGGTAAGGTCTTAGTGAATGGGTCTGCAATATTGTTTTTAGTTTTGACTAGTTCTAATATGATATCTTATCTTTTGATAATCTCTCAAATGAGGTGGAACTATTTGCAAATATGCTTTGATCTATAGTGAGACCTTGGTTCCTTAGCTTGGATGACTGCACTAGTATTATCACAATAGATTGGCACTGATCGTTCTATCTCATAAACCACACCAAAATTAGTGATGAATTTTTTTTCCAGATAGCCTCTTTGGTAGCTTCACTAGTAGCAATATATTCTGCCTCTATGGTTGAGTCAGCAATAGTCTACTATTTTGAACTTTTCTAACTCATTGCTCCACCTTTAAGACGAACAAATATCCTAATATTAACTTACTATCATCTGAATTTGATTGAAAATTAGAATCAATATAACCTTCTAGTTTCAACTCTAACACTCCATATGTCAGAAAAATATCTTTAGTTCTTCTTAGATACTTAAATATATTTTTCACAACCTTCCAATGATCCTCTCCTGGATCAGTCTGATATCTGCTGACTATGCCTAATGTATAAGTCATATCAGACTTAGTATATAGCATGGCATACATAATAGTTCCCACTGTAGAAGCATAAGAGATAGAATTCATTCTTTCTCCTTCTTCTGGTGTCTTAGGAGATATTTTCTTAGAAAAATATATGCCTTGACTTATGGGCAAGTAACCACTTTTACTTTCCTCCATGTTGAATCTCTTCAACACTAAGTCTATGTACCTAGATTGGGACAAGCCTAACATTCTATTAGATCTATCTCTATAGATCTTTATACCTAGTATATAGGATGCTTCACCCAAATTTTCATGAAAAATTTGTTTGATAGCCAAGTTTTGACTGATTGAAGTATTGGGATATCATTCTCAATAAGCAGTATGTCATCGACATACAATACTAAGAAGACTATGGCACTCCTACTACCCTTCTTATATACATATGGTTCATCCACATTTTTTATGAAGCCAAACTTCTTGACTATCATATTAAATTGGATGTTCCAACTCCTCAAAGTCTGCTTTAATCCATAAATAGATGTTTTAAGCTTGCATACCTAATTTGGCCTCCCACTGGAGATAAATTCTTCTGACTGAGTCATATAGATCTCTTCCTCAAGATTACCATTAAGGTGGTCTTGACATCCATCCGTCAGATTTCATAATCATAGTATACTGCTATAGCAAGTAAAATCCATATAGACTTCAGCATAGCCACTGGCAAGAAGGTTTCATCATAATTAATTTCTTGCTTTTGTCTGAAATCTTTTGCTACTAACCTAGCTTTGTAGGTTTCAATTTAACCATTTTCTTCAATCTTCTTTTTGAAGACCCATTTACACCCTATTGGGATTACACCCTCAGGTACATCTATCAATGTCCACATGGTTGGAGTACATTGAGTCTATTTCAGATTTCATGGTATCTAGCCACTTATCAGAGTTCTTACTCATGACAGCTTCCGACTAAGTCAATGGATCATCATCTTGAATGATATTAGTCTCATTATCATTCCCTATGATGAAACCATATATCATGGAGGTGCATAATACACTCTATCTGACCTTCAGAGAGAAGATGTATATGGTGGATATATCTCTTTATTAGGTACTTCTGGTTGAGAACTTTCTATAGATAATTCTAGAATATTTTGTACGTCTTGAACTTTCTTAAGTTCAATATTCTTCCCACTACCTCCTCCTTGGATGAATTCTTTCTCCAAGAATATGGCATGCCTACTAACAATCACCTTTTATTTAGTAGGATGGTAAAAATATTATCTTTTAGTTTCTTTAGAATATTCTACAAACATACATTTACTTGACCTTGTACTTAGCTTATGTCCAAAAATATTTCTGACATAAGCAGGATAGCCCCATATCTTAAGATGTTTAAGATTAGGCTTCCTTTCATTCTATAATTAATATGGAGTGCTAGGAACAGACTTTGAGGGTACTCTGTTAAGAATTTATACGACTGTTTCTTGGGCATACCCCTAAAAAGATATTGAAAGATCAGCATAACACATCATGGACCATATCAGATCCATAAGAGTATGATTTCTCTTTTCTACTAAGCCATTTAACTGTGGCATATAAGAAGGTGTCCATTCAGAGAGAATACTTTTTTCTTTAAGATGATCAAAAAATTCACTAGATAAGTATTCACCATCTCTGGCTTGAGTTGTCATGGACCCATATACATATGAATATACTAAGGTCAATAACTCATTTGTCCTTTCTCCATGTCCAAAGAATGAGACTTAGTCATTTTTCCCATGAGATAAGATTCATGAGTCCTATATGATTCACAATCATAGGGTTCAAATAATTTTTCTTTGTACAATTTATTTATCTTTGACTTACTAATATAACCAAGGCGGCAATGCCAGAAAAATGACATATTTATGTCTTCTCTCTTCATTTTTATATTTCCATCAATATGAAAAATATTTTTATTAAACGATAGAATTAGAAGACAATTATCAAAATACACATTGCCAAAGAATTCATTAGAAAGAAACATGGAACAACCATTGCCCATAAATTTTATTTCATATCATCATGTAACAAATGAGGTACAAATATCATATTTCTAAAGATCTTGGGCATGTAGTAATATTTTTATAATTCTAGAGTTTTTTCTAATGGTAGCTTTAGTAGGTAAGTCCCCATATTTTCAATAGAGATTGATTCTCCACTAACACCGAAGAGCTTGAACTCATCTTTCTTCAACCCTTTGATTCTCTATTACCCTGCAATAAATTACAAATATGAGAACCACATGCGGTATCTAATATCTAAGAATTATTAGCTGAAAAACTTAATGAAAATATAGTATGCATCATGTACACACCTTTCTGTGTTACACTTGTATTTTCTTTGAACTTTACAAGAAAACTCTTATAGTTCTTCTTCCAATATCTTGTTTTGTTGCAACAATAATAGATCATATCTGCAGGGACACTCTTTGCCTTCTTCTTCTTCAAGGTGTTTCTTTTAGAGTTCAATTTCTTTCTTTTTTTTGAACCCTTCCTGTCAAATCTTTTCTTGTCCACCAAAAGAAGTGGATCTTTCTCTTCTTTGATATGATTTTTATTTACTTTCAACATATTCAGTAGCTCTAGCAGGGATGTATCCAGTTTGTTTATATGATAATTCACCATAAATTGGGAGAAAGAGTCTGTAAGAGACTGCAGTATTAGATCCTGACTGAGTTCAGCACCTATTGTGAAACCTAATAGACCTAATCTAGTGATCAAGTCAGTTAGTTTCAGCACATGGTTTTGAACTGAAGTTCCCTTAGTCATCTGAGCCCAGAACAATTGCTTAGATAATTCATATCTAGTAGTCCGGCTCGATTCTCCATATAGTTCTTTTAGATTAAGCAATATGGAGGATGGATCTATATCCTCATATTGTCTCTACAATTTATTACTCATCAAGGCCAATTGTTGGGTATAAAATAACCCCAGTCGAAGTTCGTAAAAGGTTGATCATTCCAGGGCTCTTCTGGCTTCCGACCTTGTGTGGCCTCTTTCTGAACTCCCTCGACCATCCGAGCTTCCATAATACCATCCAGACTTCTCCGATAATGAGCTCCTCCATTCATCCACCGGGCTGCTCCAAACACTTTCTGAACTTCACTATCAGCCTAATTTCTACAGTGATCGACTATTCTCTGAATCTCTTCCAGACTTTTTTCGGTCACGAACGACCTTACTCCGAACTTCTTCCTGACTTTGTCAATATCCGAGCTTCTCCAACAGTAGGACTTTTATAGTAACCATACTCCATCCAAGTTTTTACGGCAGTCGACCACCTTCCGAATTTCATCCGAGCTTCTACAAGAGCTGGATCCCAGCCAAACTTCTACAGTGGATGGATTCCAGATGAATTTCTACAACAGACGGGCTCCACCGGTCGGATCTCTACTCCGGACTTCTATCACAAGTGGACTTCATCCGAGCTCCTACAAGAATCGAACTCCATCCGAACTTCTACAGTGGATGGATCACAGACGAACTTCTACGACGGATAGGCTCTACTGGATCTCTACTCCGAACTTCTTTCAGACCTCGTCAATGATTGAGCTTCTCCAGCAGCGGGACTTCTACAATAAGAAGTCTCCATTCGAGCTTCCACGATAACTGATCTTCGATCGAGCTTCTACAATAAGCGACCTTCTTTCAGACTCCTATGAGAGCTGGACTCCATCTGAACTTCTACAGCAGAACCGTATCCCAGACTCCTCCAACGTTTGACCTTCCACAGTGTCCTCAAGACTCCTCCAGCAGACGAACCTCCACAACGCCATCCGAACTCCACTATCGGTCGACTCTCTGCCGGATTCCTCATGAAATCGGACTTCTCCAACAGAAAGTCCCCATCCGAGCTTCTACAGCAGATGACTTCCATCTGCAGCATCAGCACCCAAGGCATCCGACAATAGTGGACTCGTCAGCAACCTCGAAAATATCCGAGCCTCTCTTAGATTGCAGAGATAGAGAGTCATTCCACTCCATCAGATATCCCAACCGAGCTTCAGCCGTCAGGCTCAAACTCTCTGGCAAGTCACGACAATGGCCACTACCCCACTCCACTCTCTGTAACAGATTCTACGTGGCCCCACCACTCTCTGGCAAGTCACGACAACAGACACCACTCCACTCTCCATAACAAACTCTACGTGGCTCTGAACGTTCCATTGACACCACTACTCTCCATAACAAACTCGTGTGGCCACGAACGGCCCACTACCAGGCGGTTACAGACATCGCTGTCAATCAGTTACGCTCTCCATCTATAAAAAGGGATCCCCAGATACGTTCTTCTCTAAGCTCTAAACTCTATCTCAAAACTCTGCTAAAATCTCATTTGAGTGCTCCATTTCTGTTGAGGCAGAGTACTGACTTGAGCATTGGAGGGTCTTGCCGGAGCACCCCCAACTTTGGTTTAGACTTCCCTTGCAGGTCCCAACGACGGATGCGATCCCCTCGACTCCAGCTTCTCCGACGTCAGTGGAATTTTGCACCAACAGAATTGGCGCTAGAGGAAGGGCATGTGTCTTCGTAGTACCCTTATTCTTAAAGGAGTACTCAACGAGATTGCCTTTGATCATCTTCTTTGATATTTTCTCCTTCTTCTCCTGCCCGATTTCCACCTGATGCCTCCTCGAAAGGCATCCACCAGGCGATCCATGGCCTCCGTGGCCAGATCTCAACAAGACCCACAAGCTCTGGCCTCATCTTCAGTTTCTCAGGCTCCTCCTCCTTCGGTAATGACAGTCGGCATGGAGCAGTTTGACTTGCTCGTTCAGCAGGTCAGGGGCCTCACCGAAGTAGTACAGGCCATGCAGCAGTAGCTGCAGGCATCAGTGTGGCTGGAAAGAGCATCATCGGAGTTTCAGAATCTGACGATCGGGTGGGCCACTTGGGCCAGTCGCCCTGTTTTCCCCAAAAAGGGGAAGCAGAAGGCGGAGAGCCCTCTATCCGATCATGATTCCACCCCCGGAGGGTGCCTACCTCCATTCCACTAGAAGACCCTCGAGACTCGCAGTTGAGAGGACCTCTTGGATCAAAGATTCCAGGAGATGAACCAGCGGATCGAATAGCTCCATCATGCTCTCACTGCTTACAGAACTAATCCCACCAAATTTCAAGCTCCCCCAATTCGAGAGCTACGACGGGACCTCAGATCTAGTTGACCACCTGGAGGCCTTTCGAATAATGATGCTACTCCATGGCGCGCCAGACGCCATCCTGTGTCGAGCTTTTTCATCCACCTTGAAGGGACCAGCAAGAAATTGATACTCGATACTGAAGCCGGATACTATCTTCTCCTTTGATCAGATAAGCCACCAGTTTGTTGCTCATTTCGTCAGCAGCCGGCATCCCTGGAGAGGTTCGGAGTCCCTCATTAACATCAAGCAAAAAAAGGGAGAATCCATCCAAACTTACATTAACCATTTTAATGCCGCCGCATTGGAGGTCCGAAACTTGGACCAGTCAGTTACAATGGCTGCCCTGAAGAGCAATCTTCAAAAGAATGATCTTCTGTTCTCTCTGAAAAAGAAATATCCCAGAAATTTCATTGATCTACTCGCTTGGGCCGAAGGATATACCTGAGCAGAGGAAGCCTTCAAGCTGAAGGACAAAGAGGTTGCAAAGGAGCGGTAGGCGGGTGACTCCAGCAAGCTCACAGTTGAAAAAGGGTTGAGTGAAGCTCGATCATGTTCTCGAACTCCCCCCAGACACAAGCATGTCCGAACTCCCCCCCGAGCTCGTAGGCAGAGGAGCTTGAACCGCAGGGTTCGATGGAGCTCTCTCCTAGGAAGATTCCATAGCTACACCCCCCTCAATGTTCCAAAAGCTCAAGTGCTAATGGAGGTCAGGGAGTAGCTGCCAAGGCTAGAAAGGATGCGCACACACTTCAGGAAGCACAACCCTAACAAATACTGCCTCTATCATCGTGACCACAGCCACGACACGGAGGAGTGTATTTAGCTTTGAGATGAGATCGAGGAGCTCATCAGACGAGGTCGGCTCGACAAGTTCATTCGATGTCGGCCAGAAGGTAGGGAAGATCGGCCGAGGGCCCTGCCACAACCAGAGCCGCCAAGGAGGGAGGAACAGCCTGAAGATCGGCCTCCAATCGAGATCAACAACACCATCTCTAGAGGACCCCGATGGGGAGCAGACCTTCCGCGACTATGAAATTCGAAAAATCTACGAATGTATTACCAATAACTTTGCCTTAAATAAAAGTTTCTTTCATATTCGCATATCTTTTCTTTTGGCATGAGCTTATAATGACAGGGACTAGCTCCTTCAGACAATCAAAATTAAGCATGTCAGGAACAAGAGGAGGACCTCATCCCGACACAAAAGAAGGCCCGATTATTTAGAGACCGGATGGGGGAGAGGCCCTTGCAACGGCCCTTATGCACCCCCACAGCCATGTAAGGAACAGGAGGAGAACCTCATCCTAACATGAGCAAAGTCGAAAGTCTGGTTATTTAGAGACTGGATGGGGGGAGAGGCCTTTACAACGGCTCATATGCGCCCCCACAGCTATGTTAGGAACAGGAGGAGAACCTCATCCTAACATGAGCAAAGTCGAAGGCTCGATTATTTAGAGACCGAATGGGGAGAGAGGCCCTTGCAACGGCCCTTATGTGCCCCCACAGCCATGTTAGAAATAGGAGGAGAACCTCATCCTAGCATTAGCAAAGTCGAAGGCCCGATTATTTAGAGATCGAATAAGGGGAGAGGCCCTTGCAACAGTCCATATGCGCCCCCACAGCCATGTCAGGAACAGGAGGAGAACCTCATCCTAACATGAGCAAAGTCGAAGGCCCGATTATTTAGAGACCGGATGGGGATAGAGGCCCTTGGAACGGCCCTTATGCGCCCCCACAGTCATGTTAGGAACAGGAGGAGAACCTCATCCTAACATGAGCAAAGTCGAAGGTCCGATTATTTAGAGATCGGATGGGGGGAGAGGCCCTTGCAACGGCTCTTATGCGCCCCCACAGCTATGTTAGGAATAGGAGGAGAACCTTATCCTAACATGAGCAAGGTCGAAGGCTCGATTATTTAGAGATCAGATGAGGAGAGAGGCCCTTGCAACGGCCCTTACGTGCCCCCACAGCCTTGTTAGGAACAGGAGAAAAATCTCATCCTAACATGAGCTGAAATTGACTATGTCAGAAATAGGAGGAGAATCTCGTTCTGACACAAATGAAGACCTGGTCGTTCAAGACTGGATGAGGGGGAAAGTCTCCTCAAAGGCTCCTCTACACCCCTACAACCCCGTTAAGAGTAGAGGAAAAACCCTTACTTGAACACAAAAAAAAGGAGAAAGAGAAAAAGAAAAAGCAATGAGCTATGCCAGTGCTAAGGAAAAAATAAATTACATTAAAGACACAAGGAACCTGGTCTCAATGAGGAAGGAGATTTTTGTCAAAAATCCTCAGTCTCTAAGAGGGAATCCAACACTGGCAGGACAAAATTGACTTCCCTAAGGTAACGAGAAGTTCGAGACCCCAAGCTCGAATGTCGAGAGGAAGTGTCAAACTCGAGTGGCCTCAAAAAGACTTTTGGTCATGAACAAAAAAAGCAAATCAACACAGCGATGATCAGAAACTTTCAAACGATGTCGACATCGAACAAGACAAAAGATGAAAGAAGCTCGGTAAACAACAACTCAAAGCAAGAATAGACAAGGTAATGAGAAAATTCTTTTTCATTTCATTAGTAAAGTGTGCATTACAAAGCCTTTGAAGGCCAAAAAAAATGACAAGAAAAGAAAAGAATACATGGAAGAACAAAAGGTAAAAGAAGCTCTAAGGAAGCTTGGCTTCTTCCGACTTCGAGCTCTCGGTTTCAGTCATTGTCAGGGATTACTTTAAGTTTTAGACTTCTTCTTCCAGTTCCTTCTTCCTTAAAAGCATCTCCCGGTACATCTGGTGGAACTGTCGGTTTTCGCCCTCCGACTCCTGAAGCCTCTTCCTCAGAATCTCAAACTCCGCCTCGGCATCCCTGACCACTTGCTGCTCGTAGGCCAGCTGAATCTTCAGTAGCTGCAGTTTGGCCTTCTCCTGTCCAAGGGCCACGGACAGTTCTTCCATGGTCCCCCTCAAGGAGCAGAGCTCGTCAGAGCCTTGTGCAGAGATGGCCTAGACTCTCTCAGACAACTACCTCTGAAGGCGGGCAACCTCGTCAGTCACCGTCTTGAGCTTCCTTCGGTAGTCATCAACTTGTCGACACTAGCCGACTCGATAGGTGTTGTAGTTCATCTTGGTATCCTGCAGTTGCTTCTGAAGGTCAGAGAATTTCTTCGACCAATCTCGATCATGGTCGGGCTGAGTTGCAAGCCAAGATGAGCTCCCTTCCAACTAGCCGATCTTCTCCCGTGTAGCCGCCAGCTTGACTTCAAGGGAGCTAACTTGGAAGTCTGAGTCCAAGATCGATCACTGGCATGTTTTTGGAGTTCCTCAAGCTCCGTCACGAAGTCAGACTTCCTCCAAGTGTAGTCCATGAAACTCTTTTTGTGGAGGTCCTGAAAATGAGTAGCCTCTGCAGTGACTTTCGAATGGCTTTTCCTCAGTCAGTGAAGTTCGTCATCCAGCTTCTTTGATTTTTTTGTCAAGTGATGAACTTCTCTTCTAAGGTCCTGGATCATCGACTTCAGAGGAATCCCTTGTGGTAGGGGAAGAGTTCGGCAGGGCACTGTCATTGGAAGACAAGAGCGCCACAACACAAATTAGTGCAAGAAAACAAAACAAAAGAAAAATAATGCAGTGTAAGACAAAGGAGCTCTCTGTAAAGGAGAATCCGATTTCATTGATTAAATAGTTCTTAAGTACAAGAGAATGACAAAAAATAAAAAAAAAAGCTCTAAGGAAGCTCGACTTCTTTAGACTTCGAACTCTCGGTTCCAGCCATCATCGAGGATTGCTTTAAGTACTTAACTTCTTCTTCCAGTCCCCCTTCTGCTTCCCCTTTTCATGGGATCAGGAAGTACTCGCGGTCGAAGATGTACCACAAGCACGGGCTCTGGGCGATCAAGGCGAAGCACGATCGGATCTGCCTCTTCTACCTTCGCCTTCTTCGTCGACCCAGAAGTTGCAGTGCCTTTCCTCTTGTGGGCCTTGAGACTCTTGGCTAACATCCGAGCCACATCCGTGTCGATATCTGCAACGAAAGAAGATCAGCACAGCTTAGAAATAGAGCCACGAAAAAAGAGAGAGTTCTGGAACTAACCTAGGCTGGTCCGAAGGATGCAGAGATGCAGAGATGGAGATGACTCGAAGAATACCTAAGGCCGAAAAAGATGCTAGGGAAGGACGGAACTCTCAGGAAGAAGGAGGGACCGAAGAAACTCTCAGGCAAAGTGAGACCCCTGAAGGAGGGAGGCGGGTTTAAATAAGCGATGAGGTCCGATGCAATAACGATTGCGGATCTCCTCTGGCCGATCTACAACCACCACGTGTCCCACTCACTATGGCAGGTAGCTAAAAGCGGCTGGTAATTGACAGAACCATTATTATGCTGTACCTAGAGAAACGCTCTAGTGAAAATTTTGAAAAAATCTTTTCAGATCACCTCGATTTGAAAATACTCCAGCACCAGCGTGCCAAATGCCAAAATATCTGGAAACAATTGAGTACGAAAATCGAGGAAGACAACTTCGACTGCAAAAATTTCTCTGTAATTCTTTCATTCGAAATCCGAACTCAAAAGTAGGGGGACTGGTGTTGGGTATAAAATAACCCCAACCGAAGTTCATAAAAGGCCGATCCTTCTAGGGCTCTTCCGGCTTCCGACCTTGTGTGGCATCTTTCTGAACTCCCCCGATCATCTGAGCTTCCATAATACCATCCGGACTTCTCCGATAATGAGCTCTTCCATTCATCCACCGGGCTGCTCCAAATGCTTTTTGGGCTTCACTATCAACCTATTTTCTACAGTGATCGACTATTCTCCAAATTTCTTTCAGACTTTTTTCGACCACGAACGACCTTACTTCGAACTTCTTTCGGACTTCGTCAATGTCCAAGCTTCTCCAACAGCAGGACTTCTACAGTAACCAGACTCCATCCAAGTTTCTACAGCAGTCGATCGCCTTCCAGATTTCATCCTAGCTTCTACAAGAGCTGGATCCTAACCAAACTTCTACAACAGACGGATTCCAGATGAATTTCTACAATGGACAGGCTTCACCAGTCGGATCTCTACTCCAGACTTCTATCACAAGCGGACTTCATCCGAGCTCCTACAAGAATCGGACTCTGTCCGAACTTCTACAGTGGATGGATCACAGATGTACTTCTATGATAGATAGGCTCCATCGGATCTCTACTTCGAACTTCTTTTGAACCTCGTCAATGATCGAGCTTCTCCAGCAGTGGGACTTCTACAATAAGAAGTCTCCATCCGAACTTTCACGACAACTGATCTTCGATCGAGCTTCTACAATAAGTGACCTCCTTTCGGACTCCTACGAGAGCTAGACTCCGTCCGAACTTCTACAGCAGAACCGTATCCCGGACTCCTACTTTAACATCCTAATATTTCTAATGTTTACCCACCTATACTCATACTATCTCTAATTCTATGTGTCATAATTTATCCACTTATGCTCTAATACCATATTAATTGTCACGCCCCCAGCACGAGATCGCGAGCAGGAGGTCGCGGCAACCGCCGCATACTTATGAAGAACTCTCTCCATAAGTGTTGGGTATAAAATATCCTCAGCCGAAGTTCTTAACAGGATTGACCCTCCCAAGACTCCTCCAGCTTTCGACCGCAGATGGTATCTTTTCGGACTTCTCCAACAGTCAGATTCCCACAGTGCTGACTGAATTCCCCCGACGGATGAACTCCCACTACACCACCCGAGCTCCTTCAACACGAGTTCCCCTAGTTATCTATTAAACCACCCTAAGCGCTCACTAAGCTCCACCACCAGCCGACTTTCTACGACTATCAACTGCTCCCCGAATCCCTTCCAGACTCCTTCCAGCCAGGTTCAACTCCAATCCGAACTACCCCGGACTCCGCCAACGGCTGAACTTCTCCAACGGTAGATTCCTACAACTACCAAATTTCAGCCCGGACTCCTACGGGAGCCGGATCTCGTCCCCGACCTCGACTGCAGAAAGGCTTCGCCCGGACTCCTACGGGAGCCGGGCTTCATCCTCGACCCCAATTGCTGGTAAACTTCGTCCGGACTCCTACGGGAGCCGGACTTCGCCCCTGACTTTGATTGCAGGTAGACTTCGTCCGGGCTCCTACGGGAGCCAGATCTCGTCTCCAGCTCCAGCTGCGAGAAGGCTCCACCCAGACTCCTATGGGAGTCGGGCCTCGTTCCCAATTCTGACTGCACAAGGACTTTGCCCGGACTCCTACGAGAGCTGGGCTCCACCCATGACTTCGCTTACAGGTAAACTTCATCCAGACTCCTAAGGGAGCCGGACTTCATCCCTGACTTTGATTGCAGGTAGACTCAGCCCGAACTCCTACGGGAGCCAGATCTCATCCCTGACCTCGACTGCGGAAAGGCTTCGCCCGGACTCCTACGGGAGCCAGGCTCTGTCCTCGACCCCGATTGCTGGTAAACTTAGTCCGGACTTCTAAGGGAGCCAGACTTCATCCCTGACTTTGATTGCAGGTTGACTCAGCCCGAACTCCTACGGGATCTGGATCTCGTCCCCAATCTCGACTACAGAAAGGCTTCGCCCGGACTCCTATGGGAGCCGGGCTCCGTCCTTGACCCCGATTGCTGATAAACTTCGTCCAGACTCCTAAGGAAGCCTGACTTCATCCCTGACTTTGATTGCAGGTTGACTCAGCTCGAACTCCTACGGGAGCCGGATCTCGTCTGTGACCTCGACTACGGAAAGGCTTCGCCCGGACTCCTACGGGAACCAGGCTCCATCCTCGACCCCGATCACTAGTAAGCATCGTCCGGACTCCTAAGGGAGCCGGACTTCATCTCTGACTTTGATTGCAGGTAGACTCAGCTTGAACTCCTACGGGAGCCGGATCTCATCCCCGACCTCGACTGCGGAAAGGCCTCGCCCGGACTCCTATGGGAATCGGGCTCCGTCCTCGACCCCGATTGCTGGTAAACTTCATCCGAACTCCTACGGGAGCCGGACTTCGTCCCTGACTTTGATTGCAGGTAGACTCAGCCCGGACTCCTACGGGAGCTGGATCTTGTCTCCAGCTCCAGCTGCGGGAAGACTCCGTCCGAACTCTTGTGGGAGCCAGACCTCATCCCCAACTTCAACTGAAGGAAGACTCCATCTGGACTCTTGCGAGAGCTGGAATCCAAGCTCCTCTCAGATGGGTGGCTAGCCACCTCTCTCCGCCAGACACCCCAGCCGAACTCCGATCGATAGGCCTGGACCCCCTGGCAGGCCGCAGCAACAGCCACGACTCTGCTCCACCTCCTGCGATGGATTCCACGTGGCTCCATCACTCCCTGGC
This sequence comes from Elaeis guineensis, assembly GCF_000442705.2. Taxonomy (NCBI): domain Eukaryota; kingdom Viridiplantae; phylum Streptophyta; class Magnoliopsida; order Arecales; family Arecaceae; genus Elaeis; species Elaeis guineensis. The sequence continues at coordinate 37,477,882 of NC_026004.2, read as the reverse complement.
AGGCCATAATAATGGCCACGATCCTGCTCCACTTCCTGTGATGGATACGCGCGATTCTTCCATTCTCTGGCAAGTTGCGACAACAGACGCCGCTCCGCTCCCCATGGCAGACTCCACGTGGCACACCCCGGTGATAGCCATGGGTCCACTCCACTACTCTCTGCAACAAACTCCTCCTGACTCTGGGAGGCTCACTACCAGATGGTTGCAGACATCGCTATCAATTTATTGCCCCCTTCGTCTATAAAAGGGGGACCCCAGATACGTTATTCTCTAAGCTCTCATTTTTACCTAGAAACTCTGCTAAAATTTCCGTTCGAGCACTCCATTCTTGTTGAGGCAGAGAACTGACTTAAGCGTTGGAGGGTCTTGCCGGAGCAACCCCACCTCCGATTTAGACTTCTTTTGTAGGTCCCGACGGTGACCGCGACCCCCACAACTCCAGCTTCTCCGATGCAGGCAGATTTTTGCACCAACAGGATTGGCGCTAGAGGATTGGGTTGTGTCTTCGCAGTACCCTTGTTCTTGAAGGAGCGCTCAACGGGACCGCCCCCGGGCATCTTTTTCGGCATCCTCTCTTCCTCCCCCTACTTGGTCTTTGTCCGATGCCTCCCTGCAAGGCATCCACGCGACGATCCACGACCTCCGTGGCCAGATCTCAGGCTCTAGCCTCACCTCCAGTTTCCCAACCTCCTCCTCCTCCTCCGACAATGGCGGTCGGTACGGAGCAATTTGATCTGTTGGCGCAGCAGGTCAGAGGCCTCACTGAAGCTGTGCAGGCCATGCAGTAGCAGCAGCAACCGCAGGCATCAGTGCACCTGGAAAGAGTATCATCGGAACACCAGAATCTGACTATAGGGCGGGCCACTTGGGCAAGCCACCCCATCTTTCCTGGGAAGATGAACCCGAGGGTGGAGAGCCCTCAGTCGGATCACGACTCCACCCTTGGAAGATCTCTAGCCCCATTCTACCAGAGGATCCTCGAGACCCGTAGTCGAGAGGATTTCCTGGACCGGAGGCTCCAAGAGATGAACTGGCGGATCGAAGAACTCCGCCATGCTCCCCCCGCTTATGGTGAGGATATTTGCACTGACCCTCCCTTTTCTCAAATGATCATGCAGGAACCGATCCCGCCAAACTTCAAACTCCCCCAGTTCGAAAGCTACGATGAGACTTCAGACCCGATTGATCATCTGGAGGCCTTCCGGACGATGATGCTGCTTCATGGCACACCCGACACCATTCTATACCGAGCCTTCCCATCCACCTTGAAGGGAGCAGTGAGAAACTGATACTCAGTGCTGAAGTCGGGTACCATCTTTAACTTCGATCAGATGAGCCACCAATTTGTGGCCCATTTTATCAGCAGTCGGTGCCCCCGGAAGGGTTCGGAGTCCCTCATCAATATCAAGCAGAGGGAGGGGGAGTCCATTCGGGCCTACATCAACTATTTCAATGTCGCAGCGCTGGAGGTCCGAAATTTGGACCAATCGGTAGCAATGGCCGCTCTGAAGGGTGGCCTTCAGAAGAATGACCTTTTGTTCTCTCTGGAGAAGAAGTACCCCAGAAATTTTGCTGATCTGTTGGCTCGGGCTGAAGGGTACGCCCGAGCGAAAGAAGCCTTCAAAATGAAGGATGAGGAGACTACGAGAGAGCGGCAGGCGGGAGACTCGAGTAAGCCCGCAATCGAAAAAGGGCCGAGAGAAGCTCGGCCACGTTCTCGAACTCCTTCCGGGCACAAGCGTGTCCATACTCCTCCCCGGGTACGTAGGCAGAGAAGTTCGGACCATAGAGTTCGGTGGGGTTCTCCACCGGGAAGATTCCGTAACTATGCCCCCCTCAATGCCTCGAAGACCCAGGTACTGATGGAGGTCAAAGAGCAGATCCCTAGGCCAGGGAGGATGCGCACACACCCCGAAAAGCGCAATCCCAACAAGTTTTGTCTCTACCATCACGACCACGGCCATGACACGGAGGAATGCATCCAGCTCCAAGACGAGATCGAGGAGCTCATCCGGCGAGGTCGACTCGATAGGTTCATTCGATGTCGGCTTGAGGGTAGAGAAGATCGGCCAAGGGCCCTGCCGCAACCTGAACCGCCAAAGAGGGAGGAGCAGCCCGAAGATCGGCCTCCAATCGAGACCATCGACTCCATCACTGGAGGGCCTCAAGGAGGAGCAGACCTTCCATGACCATGGAACTCAAGAAACCTGTAAATGTACTACTCACAACTTTGCTTTGAATCAAAATTCTTTTCGACTTTGCATGTCTTTCCCTTTTGGCATGGATTTGTTACGATTGGGAATAACCCCTTCAAACAATTAAAATAAGGTCATGTTAGGAACAGGAGGAGAACCTTGTCCTAACATGAGCAAAATGAAAGTCCGATTATTTTAAGATCGGATCATGGGAGAGGCCCATATAATGGCCCTTGAGTGCCCCCATGGTCATGTTAGGAACAGGAGGAGAACCTCATCCTAACATGAGCAAAATAAAAGTTCGATTATTTTAAGATCGGATCGGAGGAGAGGCCCATATAACGGTCCTTGAGTGCCCCCATGGTCATGTTAGGAACAGGAGGAGAACCTCATCCTAACATGAGCAAAATGAAAGTCTGATTATTTTAAGATCGGATCAGGGGAGAGGCCCATATAACGGCCCTTGGATGCCTCCTGGGCCATGTTGGGGACGGGAAGAGAACCTCTCCCTATCATAGGCAAAGTCAAAGGCCCGGTTCTTTTAGATCAGATGGGGGGAGAGGCCCTACAACGCCCTTACGTGCCCCCACAGCCATGTTAGGGACAGGAGGAGAATCTCGCCCTAACATGAGCAAAGTCAAAGGTCCGGTTCTTTTAGACCGGATGTGGGGAGAGGCCCTACAACGCCCTTACGCGCCCCCACAGCCATGTTAGGGACAGGAGGAGAACCTCGCCCTAACATGAGCAAACTCAAAGGCTCGGTTCTTTTAGACTGGATTGGGGGAGAGGCCCTACAACGCCCTTATGCGCCCCCACAGCCATGTTAGGGATAGGAGGAGGACCTCACCCTAATGTGAGCAAAGTCGAAGACCCGGTTCTTTTAGACCGAATGGAGGGAGAGGCCCTACAATGCCCTAATGTGCCCCCACAGCCATGTTAGGAACAGGAGAAAATCTCATCCTGACATAAGTTCTTTTAGACCAAATGGGGGGAGAGGCCCTCACAACGACCTTTATGTGCCCCCACAGCCCCGTCGGGAACAGAAGGAGAACCTCATCCTAACCTGAGCTGAGATCGACTACGTCAAGGACAGAAGGAGGACCTCATCCTGATAATGACAAAAACCCAGCTGCCCAACAAAATTGGATAAGGGGAAAAGTCCCCTCAATGGCACCTCTACACTCCTATGCGACCCCTCAAAAAGCAAGGGGAGGACCCTCACTCGGAAAGAGAAGAAAAATTAAGAAGGAAAGCGATGAATTATATCGGCAACAGACGAAAAACAAACCACACCAAAGACCTAGGGAACCTCATCTCAACAAAGATGGGAAGTTAATACCAAACATCCCCAGCCTCTAAGAAGGCTCTTGACACAGGTCAAGAAAATAACGACCCCTTCGAGGTAACGCGGAGTTCAGACCATCGAGCTCGAGCCTACGGCCATGGATGACAAGAAAAGCAAATCAGCGTGGCGACGACTGGGCACCTCCAAATGACATCGACGTCGGATAAGTCAAAAGACAAAAGAAGTTCGGCGGACGATAATTTAATACAATACGTGGATGAGGTAACACAAAATCCTCTTTTCATTTCATTCACAAAATATACACTACAAAGCCCAGCAAGCTAAAGGAAGGAAAGCAAAACAACAAGAACAAGATAAAACAACAAAAGAAAAATATATACACGGGAAGACGGAAGGACAAAAGGAGTCCTAAGGGGACTCGGCTTCCTCTGACCTCGGATTTTCAGCTTCGATCCTCGCCAAGAAACCCCTTAAACGTTCGACTTCTGCTTCCAATTCTCTCTCTCTCATTAATATCTTCATGTACCTTCAATGAGATCACTGGCTTTCATTCTCTGCCTCTCGATGCCTTTTTCTCAGGACCTCAGATTTTGCCTCCGCATCCCTGACGGCCTGCTGCTCGCATACTAGCTGGATCTTCAATTGCTGCAGCTCGGCCTTCCCCTCCCCAAGAGTGACGGATAGTTCTTCTATGATCCTCCTCTGGGATTGGAGTTCATCAGAATCCCGGGTGGAGGTAGTTTGAGCCCCCTGAGATGGCTGCCTTCGAAGGCGGGCAACCTCGTCGGTCGCCATCCGGAGCCTCCCCTTGTATTCGTCCACCTGCTTGCGCCAGCCAGCCCGGTATGCATCGTAGCTTGCCTCGGCATCCTGGAGCTGCTGCTGGAGGTTGGAGACCTTCTTCGACCACTCTCGATCACTGTCAGCACGAGTCAAAAGCCAGGATGAACTTTCCTCCAGCTGGCCAATCCTCTCCCGGGCAGCCGACAGCTCCACCCTGAGGGAACTGATTTTGGCGGCTTGAGCCCAAATTTGATCGCTGGCACACTTCTTATGTTCCTCAAGCTCCTTCTCAAAGTTTGCCTTCCTCTGACTGTACTCCATGATCCCCTTCACGTAGAGATTCCGAAAGTAGGTGGCCTTCGCGGTGGCTTCGGAATGACTCTCCCTCAACCTACGAAGCTCGCCTTCCATCTTCTTCGACCTTTTTGTTAAATGGAGGACTTTATTCTTCAGCTGCTGGATTGTAGACTTTAGCGGAATCCCCTGAGGCAAGGGAAGTGCTTCGGCGGGGTGCTGCCATCGGGAGGTCAACGCGTTAAAATGCAGCTCATTACAAAGAAGAAGAAAAAAAGAAAGAAAAAGAAGAGAAGAAAAGTCCCCCAAAAGGAGGAGACCAATTTTATTGACTGAACATTTCTTGAAGAAAAAAGAAAGAAGAAAAATGGCAATGAAGGAAGAATACAAAGTTAGAGGTCTTGGACCTCTGGATCAACGGGGGGACTCGGCACCTCTGGGGGGTGGACCGCGGTGGCTGCAACGACGGTGGAGGCTCCGGCTTCATCCTCGGATGCCTCGTCCAAGAAGCTGAAGTCGAGCTCGGAGAATTTCACGACCATCTTTTCCTAGCAGAGCTCGAACCCTTTATTGAATGCGGCTTGGCCGAACTCAACCTTCAACTTCTTCATTTTGGTGGAAGTCTTGAACTCCTCCACCGCTTGACTCCTGACCTCCGAGACCAGGGTCGGGATCTATTCCACCATGTTGGCAACCTCAGCCTCCTCCCTCCTTACCATCTCCTCCAGGTTGGCCTTCTGTTCCGTCGAGGTCTGTCTCTCTCTCTCAAGCGCCTCTCAGAGATCGGCCACCGCGAGGGCCATTTCCTTAAGGCGGGCAGCATCGGCCTACTGACATTCCACCGCCTTGTTTGTCATCTCGATGTTGGCGAGGAGTTGATGCCCGAGCTGCAAGGGCAACGGAGAGTCAGAATGGGAGCTGGAAAGTTAATTAAATGAAGAAGCGAAAGGAAAAAGGAAGATGAATCTACTTACCTCGAGGAAGGCCCCCAGCGAGTCCCAGACTCGTTGTGTAGGATCGACGCAGACGATCCTCTGGATGACTTCGGGCAGTGAGCACCCATCTACCAGCTTTTTTATTAGATCCCTATCACTAAAGGGATCATCCCCCTGCTCCACTTCAGAGCCGTGGGACTCTTCAGTGGCAGCCCGACGACTGCCGACCCTGCGGGCCAAGGTCTTCCTCCTCTTCCTCCTCTCACCCCCTGGCACCTCCTCAGGATGGGTCTCCGAAGTGGGGACCTCAGTAGGAGAACTCAAACCCCTCGGGGAAGCCCGGGTGATGGGACGCTCAGTGTCTGGAAGGATGTCGGTGGCTGAGGTCGCTCGGGCGGGCGTGGTCGAACTCATCCCCTCCGCTCTGGCCCTCTTCGCCGGCCCGGAGGCCGCGGCGCCCTTTCTTTTGAGAGCCTTCAGGCCCCTGGCAAGCATCTGTGCTTCTTCGACGTCCATGCCTAAAAAAGAAAAAAAAAAGGGAAAGAGAAAAGAAAAGGAAGGCGTGAAAAAGAAGAAAAGAAGAGAGGTAGGAGAAAGAGAGGAAAGGAAAAGAAAGAGAAAAAAAAAGGGAGAGATGAAATACTGGCGGGATCCAGGGGGCTCAGACCGATGTTGAACAGAAACTGCTTCTTCAGGAGGTTGGGGAGAGAAAGAGTTGGATATTTGAGAAGTTTTTGAGAGGCTTGATAGTTGTCTCCCCCCAGACTGGGCGCCCGATGGACGGAGTCCCTCAGGGAGCCCCAAGGGGGCAACTCTAGCCTCAAGGTCGGACATTGAACATAAAGAAACTTCCCCTTCCAGTTATGGATAGAAGAAGGGGCACCCTTCAGTAACCCCTTCCTACCGAACTGAGGGGAGAAGTACCACCAATCTTTCGCCGTGGGATGACGCTTGAAGGTGTAGAAGTATCTAAACAAGGAAAGGGTGGGCTGGACTTCGACTACATGACAAAGAGAGAGGAACCCTATCAAAAACCTAAAGGAGTTCGGTGCAACCGAAGCCAGAGAAATATCCAAAAGCTGAAAAAGAGCAATGACAAAAGGTGGCAGAGGGAGCCAGAGTCCGGCACGGAAGGCCTCCTGGTACAGGCAGAAGCAGCCGGGGGGAGGGGCACTAGCCCGGTCAGACGGGCCAGGAAGTTCCAGTTCGTACTCCGGAGGAACCCCATACTGAACTCTTATCAGTTGGAGTTCGTCCGGAGTCAGAGAACAAGGAATGGCGTCTGGTGCAAAAATTGGATGAGGTTCAGCTCTACCTACCGGTTCATCTACCGCCTGAGGACTCTGGGAGACCGAGATAGGCGAACTCCTAGAGCCGCTAGAAGAAGAACCCCTGGAAGACATCTAAAATCACATGAAGACCACTTACAGAGGCGAAATCCCTAAAAATTGAAGAAAATCACGGACAAGGTCCCGGGGGACTGATGTGCAGAGCAAGAGGAAGAAAGATTGAGCGGCAAAAGGAAGAACAAAAAGAGGAAGGAGTTTCGAGACTAACCTAGGCGATTCGAAGAAGTACGAAGGTGCGGAAAGGGGGACGGCTCGAGGAACGCCTAAGGCTGGGAAGGGCGTTGAGAAAAATCGAAGTTCTCAAGAAGAAGAAGGATGCCAGAACGAGACCGTCGGATAGAGCGAAACTCTTGGAGGAGGAGTGTGGGTTTAAATAGGCCCTGAGATCCGACATAATGACGATTGCGAATTCCCTCTAGCCGGTCTCTTTTCGCCGCGTGTCCCACTCACCACAGCGGGTGGTTAAAAAGTGGCAGACGGCTGATAGTGCCTTTATTGCGCCACGCCTTGAGCACCGTTCCACTGCAGGTTTCAAAAGAGCCTCTTCGGATCGCCTCGATTTGAAAAGACTCTGGCGCACGCGCATTAAATGCGAAAATATCTGAGGATGATCGCGCGCGGACATCAAGGGAGCAGCTTCGGCTGTGACAATCTTTCTATACTTCCTTCATTCAAAATTTGAACTTGAAAGTAGGGGGACCGGTGTTGGGTATAAAATACCCTCAGCTGAAGTTCTTAACAGGATTGACCCTCCCAAGACTCCTCCGGCTTTCGACCGTAGATGGTATCTCCCCGGACTTCTCCAACAGCTGGATTCCTACAGTGCTGACTGAATTCCCCCGACGGACGAACTCCCACTACACCACCCGAGCTCCTTCAACACGAGTTCCCCCAGTTATCTATTAAACTGCCCTAAGCGCTCACTAAGCTCCACCGCCAGCCAACTTTCTACGACTATCAGCTGCTCCCCGAATCCCTTCCAGACTTCTTCCAGCCAGGTTCAACTCCAATCCGAACTACCCCGGACTCCGCCAACGGCTGAACTTCTCCAATGGTAGATTCCTACAACTACCAGATTTCAGCCCGGACTCCTACGGGAGCCGGAGCTCATCCTCGACCTCGACTGCGGAAAGGCTTCGCCCGGACTCCTACGGAAGCCGGGCTTCGTCCTCGACCCCGATTGCTGGTAAACTTCGTCCGACCTCCTACGGGAGCCGGACTTCGCTCCTGACTTTGATTGCAGGAAGACTTCTCCCGGGCTCCTATGGAAGCCAGATCTCGTCTCCAGCTCCAGCTGTGGGAAGGCTCCGCCCGGACTCCTACGGGAGTCGGGCCTCGTTCCCAATTTCGGCTACACAAAGACTTCGCCCGGACTCCTACGGGAGCCAGGCTCCACCCACGACTTTGCTTACAGGTAAACTTCATCCGGACTACTAAGGGAGCCGGACTTCATCCCTGACTTTGATTGTAGGTAGACTCAGCTCGAACTCCTACGGGAGTTGGATCTCGTCCCCGACCTCGACTGCGGAAAGGCTTCACCCGGACTCCTACGGGAGTCGGGCTCCATCCTCGACCCCGATTGCTGGTAAACTTAGTCTGGACTCCTAAGGGAGCCGGACTTCATCCCTGACTTTGATTGCAGGTTGACTCAGCCCGAACTCCTACGGGAGCCGGATCTCATCCCCGACCTCGACTGCGGAAAGGCTTCGCCCGGACTCCTACGGGAGCTGGGCTCCGTCCTCGACCACGATTGCTGGTATACTTCGTCCAGACTCCTAAGGGAGCCAGACTTCATCCCTGACTTTGATTGCAAGTTGACTCAGCCCGAACTCCTATGGAAGCCGGATCTCATCCCCGACCTCGATTGCAGAAAGGCTTCGCCCGGACTCCTACGGGAACCGGGCTCCGTCCTCAACCCCGATCATTGGTAAACTTCGTCCGGACTCCTAAGGGAGCCGGACTTCATCCCTGACTTTGATTGCAGGTAGACTCAGCCTGGACTCCTACGGGAGCCGGATCTCGTCCCTGACCTCAACTGCAGAAAGGCCTCGCCTGGACTCCTACGGGAATCGGGCTCCATCCTCGACCCCGATTGCTGGTAAACTTCATCCGGACTCCTACGGGAGCCAGACTTCGCCCCTGACTTTGATTGCAGGTAGACTCAGCCCGGACTCCTACGAGAGTCGGATCTCGTCTCCAGCTCCAGCTGCGGGAAGACTCCGTCCGGACTCCTGTGGGAGCCGGACCTCATCCCCGACTTCAACTGAAGGAAGACTCCATCCAGACTCCTGCGAGAGCCGGACTCCAAGCTCCTCTCAGATGGGTGGCTAGCCATCTCTCTCTGTCAGACACCCCAGTCGAACTCCGACCGATAGGCCTGGACCCCCTGGCAGGCCGCAGCAACAACCATGACTCTGCTCCACCTCCTGTGACGGATTCCACGTGGCTCCATCACTCCCTGGCAGGCCATAATAATGGCCATGATCCTGCTCCACTTCCTGCGATGGATACTGCGTGATTCTTCCATTCTCTGGCAAGTCGCGACAACGGATGCCGCTCCGCTCCCCGTGGCAGACTCCACGTGGCACGCCCCGGTGATAGCCACGGGTCCACTCCACTACTCTCCGCAACAAACTCCTCTTGATTCTGGGCGGCCCACTGCCAGACGGTTGCAGACATCGCTATCAGTTTGTTGCCCCCTCCGCCTATAAAAGGGGGACCCCAGATACGTTATTCTCTAAGCTCTCATTTTTACCTAGAAACTTTGCTAAAATTTCCATTCGAGCACTCCATTCTTGTTGAGGCAGAGAACTGACTTGAGCGTCGGAGGGTCTTGTCGAAACAACTCCACCTCCAGTTTAGACTTCTTTTGCAGGTCCCGGCGGCGACCGTGACCCCCACAACTCCAGCTTCTCCGGCGTAGGTGGATTTTTGCACCAACAATAAGCATGCAAGGCATCTCATCACGATATCAATGCATCACAGTGAAATAAATTCAAATAATTATTATTCAACTTTAATTCAAGTAATTAAAGTAAATATCTTGCATCCAATAATTTTTTTTTACTAACAATAAAATAATAGATCTAAGTTCAATGAAGTTGACAATGCTAAATCTCGCCTCTAAAAGCTCTATCCCAATATTTCTTCCCACGCTCGAAATTAATTATCTGAATCTAAAAAATAGAAAGAAAGGTAATGAGCTAGACAGCCCAGTAAGTAACAAATATCTCAACTAGATATTTCAGATATTATATAATTTTCAAGAATAATGTTGCAAATAAATATAAAAATATATTTCATGCTGATTTAATACAAATCCAATATTTTTAAATATTCACATATAATATAATCATAAATCCGATTCGATTCAAAATACTCGTAACTCAACAGCCTCGACAATGACCAACGTTTAACCCCCATTGGAGGGGTCCACAGAATATCAGTGCACAACCCCCACTGGCAGGGTCCACAAACACCAGCGCATAACCTCCACTGGCAGGGTCCATTGAGTACCAACGTATAATCCCCATTGGTGGGGCCCACTGAAACATAGTTAGGCTGAGAGCATAAATTCGATCTGTATCAAAATACTTTGTATCATAATATATCATAAATTTTTCACTGAACATATGCATAATCGACGTACCATAATATTTCAAAAGTACTTGTCTTTCAAAACATAATTTCATAAATCATGCATAATTTCAGAGAATAATTATTTATTTTCAGAATAAATATGAAATATCTCGAGAAGATGATTCATTACTTACCTTTCACGGAGCATTGAATGAATAGATCGACTAACTTCTAGGAGATTCTTCCGTACCTATTATCCAAAATTATATTTTTACATTAATTTTATTTCAAAATTAAATCTAAACAAGTCTCAAATCAAAACCTCACTTAAAATCAAACTCTTCCCTAAACTCAATCAAAATCATCAAAATGAAGCCTTACACTATGCTAATTCTAGAGGAATAACTTTAAAGAGAGAAATTCATCAAGAGAGAGAAATAATCTAGAGAGAGAAAATTTTAGAGAGAGAAAGTAGAGAGAGAAAGTCCAATTCCATAGAGAGAAAGTAAGGGTTCAGACTGAAAGAAGAGAGAGAAGAGAGAGAAACTCTCTCTCTCTCTCTTTGTTATTTATATATATATATATATATATTTTATATTTTTTTTCTTTTCTTTTCTTTTCTCTTTTTCTTCTTTTTCTTCTTTTTCTTTTCTTTTCTTTTCCTTTTCTCTTTTTCTTCTTTTTCTTTTCTTTTTCTTCTTTTTTTTCTTCTTCTTCTTCTCTCGGGCTCCTTCCAGGCCGAATAGGGGACCGGCGGTTCTCTTCTTTTGCCAGGCCATTCAAGCCACGGCCGCCACGATGGAGGTCGACAGCAGAGGGGGGCCACTCCCTCGGTTACAGAGAGGCATGGCTGGCGGTCGATTGTGATTGCCGGCACCAAAAAATCCAAGGGAAAAGAGACCAAAACAGGGGTCTCTTTTTTCGACCAAGAATCGACGACTCCCATCGCTGGCAGTCACGCACAAAGGCACGGGAAGAACGGGAAAGAAGAGAGGAAGAGAAGGGGAACTCACCTCGACCTCCGGTGACCCCACCGGCGAGCAATCACGATGAGAACAAGATGAGTGTCCGCAGCTCCAATCGGAAAAAACAGGGAGAAAGAGAGGGGTAGAGGGCCGATGTTCGGTTTCTAAGGAAAGGAGAGGTCTTTTTATAGAGGGCCCTAGGACTTCGAGAGGTCCTAGGATTCCCGATTCACCCAGGTCTCGTCGGAGAAGAAGACTCCTATCGGGAGTCTTTATCTTGATTTTTCCCTATTTTTGCTTCTTTTTTTTTCCTGGGCTTGGGTCTTGCTAGATGGGCTTGGGCTTTGGGCTATAACACCTCCAACGTTCGACCTTCCACAGTGTCTTCAAGACTCCTCCAGTGAACGAACCTCCACAATGCCATCCGAGCTCCACTGTCGGTCGACCCTCTGTCGGATTCCTCATGAAATCGGACTTCTCCAACAAAAAATTCCCATCCGAGCTTCTACAGTAGATGACTTTCACCTGCAGCATCAGCGTCCAAGGCATCCGACAACAGTGGACTCGTCAGCAACCTCGAAAACATCCAAGCTTCTCTTAGATTACAGAGACAGAGAGCCATTCCGCTCCATCAGACATCCCAGTCGAGCTTCAACCGTCAGGCCCGAACTCTCTGGCAAGTCACAACAATGGCCACTACCCCACTCCACTCTCTGTAACAGATTCCACATGGCCCCACAACTCTTTGGCAAGTCGTGACAACGGACACCACTGTACTCTCCATAACAAACTCCATGTGGCTCTGAACGGCCCACTGATGCCACTACTCTCCATAATAAACTCTGCGTGGCCACGAATGGCCCACTACCAGATGGTTACAGATATCGCTGTCAATCAGTTATAATCTCCATCTATAAAAAAGGACCCCCAGATACATTCTTCTCTAAGCTCTAAACTCTATCTTGAAACTCTGCTAAAATCCCATTTGAGTGCTCTATTTCTGTTGAGGCAGAGTACTAACTTGAGCGTCGAAGGGTCTTGCCAGAGCACCCCCAACTCCAATTTAGACTTCTCTTGCAGGTCCCGATGGCGGACGCGATCCCCTCGACTCCTGCTTCTCCGATGTTGGCGAAATTCTGCACCAACACCAATATTATACATTTGACAGTCATGCTGTAATTTTGCCACATCTTATATGTGGCCTTCTCCTCTTCTGAAGCATCTTCACTGACTGGACCAGGGTCAAGCATGTCCAAAATATAAGATAGCTTCTGTTGTACAAGCACTATGCACAAGTTTCTCAATCAATCCACATAATTGAAACTAGTCAACTTGTTTGCATCAAGAATGCAGCACAATGAGAGTGAAGAAGCCATTATACATATTTTTTTAATGTACATGAATTAAGAACAATAATATAAGCAGACCACTCATGTTGACATGTATAACTAAATGAGGTCTTTTATTTTAGTTATTACTCACACTATTTTATTATATACCATAGCCCTCTCCATGATAGATGAGAAACCCTAAACTGGCCTTTTAGTGGGATTGAGATCCTTATTCCTCAAAGAAGTCTTGTAGATAGCACAATAAACTCCTATGAGTTCAAAGATAAAAAAACCTATCCAATTGCATTTCCTTGCAACTCCCAACGTAACCTACCTTTGAAACATCTATAGCTTGTGGATAGCATAATAAACTATAATATTTTAGTTAAGTCAAACTCTTTATTTTCATACAGTCATATTTGAAATAATATTATCCTTATGGATAGCACAATAAAGTAATAAAACTAAATATGCCGTAAAGCATTCTCAATGCATCAAGATATTATCATATCAGTCTCTATAGTACGCCTTGTGGATAGCACAATAAACTTACTATGATTTTTAAAATAATAACCATCTTGGCATGAAGGAAGGTATTAGTAGTGTATTAAATACTAAGCATTCCTAATTCAAGATTTGAACTAACCCAATTGATAAAAAAATGTTAAAATTGGTGAGAGGCTCCTCGATGCTTTCCTTAGGTACCAATAAATTGATCAGGTAAGCAAACGGACCTAATTAAATAACCACTACACTTGTTACACTCCTTAGACACCAATTGATTAATCGATTTAAGAATTGGTTAACTTATGATTCCCAACACTATGACTTAATATATTTTTTATGAGGCTTTAATGGTCTTAAGTACATCCTTATTGATGACACTAATACATATAAACAATCATACTATGCCATGTATAACATGAATCATAAATAGCAATCGCAAATTTTTAATAATCACATAATAATTCATAATTGAATAAACAAGGTCATAATCATAACAATATGCATCAAAACATATCTCTAGGATAAATTAGGATATGCATGTTTAATTGGGCTCAACTCTTGACCCAACTTGAACCAAACCGAAACCAGCATGATCACAATCAAGACCCTAGGTGTTTAAAAATTTTTATTCAAAACACTTGAACACACCAAAATCCTAATGCGTAGGACATCTTTATAAAAGCAATCAAAACATAATCTAATAAGAAGTAATAGGAAGCATGCATATTAAATTTTGATTTGGTGATGATCAATTTCCATGAGGTGCCCAAGCATTCACCCTCCAACGATGATCCACATAGAAACTGGTGCAAAGAAATGCTCCTTCCGAACCCAAACATCGGGCCCAAATTCACCCTGACTTGGTTTGGTTGAGCCACATCCCAAACCTGATTCGAACCTCTTCTTGGCTTCTTGGCTACTTGGCTAGCCTTTTAGGACCCTTTAGAGCCTTGTCCTAAACCTAGTTAAACTTGTTTAGGCTAGGAAGGCTTGTCCTAAAAGACTAAGAATGTAAGGAAGAGAGGGAGAGGAGTTTTGTCTTAACAAAAGATAGGCTGATTTCTTTAGATGACTTCCTCCCATCTGCTGCCCCCTTTTTATAGCTAAAAAGGAGGTGCCAAAAGCAACCCTATGCTCATCCCAACTGCCCCACAAAAAGGCATATCTAAAAATTAAGAGACTTATAAGATAAGGTCTCTTCAGGATGAAACGTCGGTTCGCAGCCTTTCCCATGCGCGTGCCACCGAAGAGATGCATTTGGCATCCCATCTTAAATCAGACATTTCTCAAATTTTGCTATGTGGTAGGGAAGCCTTATCTAATTTAAATCAATGCCTGAGACTCCTTGACAAGCACCTCCTTTTGCCTTAAAGCAGAAGGAAACTTATCGCACCTCTTCATGTGAAAAGCAAAGCTCCATGCATGCATGCTGATTTTATCTCCGCTTCTACTTTATATTGAGGCACCACATTGTTGGGAATAGTGTCCCAAAGCCAATCGTCAGCCTGTTGACGGTTGTGCTCCTTTTATATTAGTATATGAATTATAAATAAATAAAAGTTATTTTGATATTTTTTTTTATCACAAATGTTTCATCTTCTAATGAACTCCTGTGTTGTGGTGAAGTCCTTAGGACTATTTAGACTCGACAAAGGAGGATTTGTCGCTTAGTCCTTAAACCTGTTCGTGACCAAATGATACGTTGTTACCAAGGACGACAACGTTTATCGAGCATAGGTCGTTGTGTGCCATATGGGTTGGTTGTCCTCATAACCAAAGAGTGTGGAGACACTGGTATGGCATACAGGTGAGATGTAATGGTACATCTGCACTGAACGTGACCGACTCTGGAGCTATTTCTGCTGTCAAGATTTGCTCCGATAGGATATGAGTATAAATATCTCTCCGACCTGAGATCGCCACGGTGACTTGCAAGCAACTCACTGCACTTAGGCACTGGACTACCTGAATTTCTAATTCAGTGACGGAAGGCTGCTGGGTGTAGTCAAGTACTTGACTTGTTGGTGCACGTGTCAAGATGGGATTGACCACTCCAGTTTAGGAGCTGTGTATAGTCGTGTTTCAATTTAGCAAAACCTTGGCCAGGGTAGTCCTAGTGAGGAGTCACAGGACTGTTTGAGTTGAACACGACTCGGATGATCTAATCAGGGTTGACAGTTTAACCCTGAGTCATCCTAAACACAGGGGTCAAAAGGGATGAATTATATGGTAACCATATTCACGTAGGTTCTGAGTGTTGCGATTGTAACTATTCGACCTATCCGGACGTCGGGTATTATTGCTAGATGGTCACTTCGATTAGTACAGAAATTGGTTCCTGTGCTACCAGCTTAGGTTCGAACCTGCGGGGTCACACACATTAGAGGTTCCTTTCTGATCTGATGGCTGATTATGAGTCTTATGTGTTTGAGACTCTATGATTAAGAATTAGGATTCTCTGATCATGAGTTCCATACATTTTGGGTACCGGGGTTAAAATTTTGAATTTCAAATTTTGAATTTGAAATTTGAACTCTTCGATCAAGGTTTCATATTGATGGACTTTGATACCCGATTGCCCATCGAATTTGGACTCAATAATTATGAAAGATTTTATTAGTGATTTGATCACTAATTAACTCAATTTGATTGAGTAATTATTTTTGGATCAGGTCCAATTGAATTGGATTCAGTTGAGTTTGACCCGATTAGGTTAAGAGTTGACATAATCGTCGAGATGGTTTGGTCTCTGATTTGATCAGGGGTTGGGCTTAGTCAATTTATGATTTGATTAGGATTCTATTGAGCCTAATTAACCCTAATTAAGTTGGGTTTAATTTAGTCTAATTGTGCTTAACCTATTTTGATTAGGTTGGTTCAATTAAGATCAAACCACCATTTGAATTTGAATCCTTGCACCACCTTAAATCTCTGTACCCATTTGAATTCACGAGAAGAAACTTCTCATGAATTTTTTCTCACGCAAAGCCCTTCTCACACCCACTCTTGTGTGCCAATATTTGGATAAAGATGATTAGTTAGCCATTCAAATTCAAAGCGTGTTTGAATTTGAATGGATAACTTATCTCTTGCGCATACATGACATTATCCACTTTAGCGCCCCACATCTCACATGAGAAAGAGTTTCTTGTGAAACCTTTTCATGCACAAAGCAAACTCGCACCTTCTCTTCTCATGCCCAAGTGGATAGGGATGAGTTGATTTTAGTTTGAATTCAAATTTGATTTGAATTCAAATGTGTAACCACTTGTCTTTATCCTCTCACGCGGATAAGACACGTTTTGAACTGTTTTAAAAGAGATAGGGAGCTGGGGCGTGCATAAAAAAAAATTCTGAGAATGAAAGTGGGGCGTGAGGAAGCCTTGTGCATGAGGTGAAGGTCCAAAACCTTCCGAGAGAAAAACAAAGAAAAGAAAGAAAATTGGGCGCAGGGTTTTTGGTGTGTACCCTAGGGTTTCTATCTAGGGTTCGAGAAGTGAGATTTGTGTGCCACGAGTGTCATGAGTCCACCAAATTTTAGGGAGAGATCCATCAGCCTCTCACCCAATTATGCAGACAATCCAGAGCATCCGAGGAGTCAGCACACATCGATCGAAGAAGTTCGATCAATATCAGCCATCAAAAGGGTGAAATCACGAACTAGCATTCGTGAGGAGCCGATCAGACGGGAGCTTCATGTGGATGATCCACAGAGGCCAGATACTAGTGTGGCTGTGACGTGATGATCAGAGCCCCCGATGATGATCAGATTGCGGTGATCGACTACCCACAAAAGGTGATGTGTTCTGAACACAGTACAGTAAAATATTTACTGTTTCAAATTTGAATTTCAAATTTAAATACATACTGCTGTATCATATTTAGATCCTAGTATAGGGTTAATTAGTATTAATTAATGAGATTAATTAATAATTTCACTATAAAATAGTAATTTTGAAAAAAAATTAAAATTACCATTTTACCCCTGCACTGAATTTTCACTTCAAATGGTATCAGAGCATGGTTCTAGAATATGATATACATATGCATGCATAGATTAAGGTGTAATCTATAAGTTCAAATTTGAAATTCGAAATTTGAAATTTGAATTTTGAAATTTGAATTTTGAAATTTGAAATTTAAAATTTGTTTGAAATTTCAAATTTAAAATTTGAAATTCAAAATTTAAAATTTAAAATTCAAAATTCAAAATTTAAAATTCAAAGATTGGAAATTCGAAACTTGAAATTTGGTTGAAATCTCAAATTTGAAATTTGAAATTTGAAATTTGAAATTTAAAATTTGAAATTCAAAATTTAAATTTTGAAATTGGTATATTTAGATATACTTGATCCAAGTAGCAAGTAATCTAATTGGGTTGGTTGCCATGGCCGTCCGGTCATAGGAGAAAAGTAGGGTTTAAAGGCCCTCTCTTCCTATTCGATGGGGTCTCCTATGGCAGTAGGGGTGCCGATGCAATTATATCCCATGCCGATGAAGCAGCAAAAAGACTTAATTATAAAATTTATCATGAATGTATTAGATTAGATCTAAAAAAAAATTCATGATTTATTTTGAGTTATTTTCTATTATGAAATGAGCAATAGGATTGCTGTTTATGAATTGTGCTGACCCGTTTGTGAAATAAGTCAACACATTTGATGAACAGAAAATAAAATCTTTCAAAATTTGAAAATTATTTTTGAAATGTCAAACCCTGACCCATCAGCCCAAGTACTTAATTAAAAGAATTAAGTGTTGTCTAGTAGGTCTAGAATTATGAATTAAGACCTAAGATAATTGCATAAACTTGTGGGTCAATGGGTTAGATGAATTAGGTCTATAATTGGGTTAGACCTAAGGTTAGTTTAAAAAATAGACTAAATGGAGTAATTGGTCAAATCTAATCAAAAGTTGAATTAGATTAGGTCAAGGATACTCTAGACTCGACTTCAATAGTTGTAGTTGAATGGGTCTATGTCTTTAACTAGACCAAGATGGACTTAATTCATGGCTACGCGGTGGAGCCCTATTTACTAAGTTGATCAAAATTAAAACTAATGAACCGGTTGGTGTCTAAGGTAAGTTCGAAAGTTTTGACCAGTGGTTCTTAAGCGGGAGCTACTCGCATTGATTCGATCATTGACGAGTTAATGACAAATCTCCATTACTGATCTCACTTACCTGGCCAATCTGGTAAGTTAGATTTTGATTAGATCACTTGGTGATTAGAGCTCACCCATGTCATTAGGTAAATCAGTATGACTGATTTAGGTGCTCCTAATGCCAGCTTTAATTAAATCCTTTTTTAATCTGACTTGGTGAAGTCAGTGGGAGGATTGAAATTGGCTGGATGATTTCTTCTCTACTATCCTTTAATAAAATTCTCAAAAATTATTAGGTCCATAAAATGATTAAGTTATAATGATAACTAAGTCAATGCCTCCCATTAAGTGAGTGATAATGAGTCCATTAGTTCAATGATCATTGGAGGCCCAAAGGCCTGGTGCTCATTGGCTAATGGAATTATCATTCATAATATGATAATTTGGTTGAGTCTTTTTGATGGTGGTTAGGTTGGCCGGTCAAAGTCGGGCCTGATCATTTATTGGTCTGATTCACCGAATTAAGTCATGTTAATGGTTGGACCTAACCAGATCTTTTCAGTGGAGGCCAAAGCCTACTGATTAGGTTCTGGGGCAAAATCAATTACTAGAAGTTATTTAGAGAAACAACTGGTTAAGAACCTACCCATAGATGCACATGGGTTGACCAACCAAAGTTGGGCTCGTGTGTAGTCTGTGTGGATTCTAGTACCCATTAAGGAATTAAAGTAATTCTTTGAATTGGAGGTTGAGGCTACCAGTTCGTAAAAATATTGAAAAAAATTTTAGACTAAAGTCCAAGTCTTTAGTATTAATTGATGTACTAATAGAGGTATGATTTTCCTTTATACAGTTATGGCCACTACCTTGTCGCTCCGGTTATTATTAGATAATGACAAGCTCATGGGACCTAATTTCGATAGCTGGTATCGAAAATTGAAAATCATCCTTGAGCATGAGCGGATCCTTTATGTAGTAACGGATCCAGCACCTGAGGAGCCAGCTCCGAACGCTAGTAAGGCGATCCGAGACACTTACCAGAAGTGGCTCAATGACCGCACCACCGTCCGATGTATTATGCTGACAGCAATGAATAACGAGTTCAGTCGCAGGTTTGAGAATGCCCAGCCACAGGAGATGCTTCAAATGTTTATCGACTCCTTTGGCATGCCTGACGACGTTGAAAGGCACAAAACTAGTTGTGCCATTTTTAATGCTCGGATGAGGGATGGGGCCTCAGTCACTGATCATGTACTGTACATGATCGAGATGATTGAGCGCCTAAGCAAATTGGGTTTTCCTTTGCACGAGCAGCTCGGTAAGGATGCGATCCTTAATTCCTTGCCTAAGTCCTTCCTCCCATTTCTTACTCATTTTCGAATGACAAAGCCTGCAGTAAACTACCATGGGTTGTTGGGGTTGCTACAGAACTTTGAGAAGGATCACCAGCTCCATAAGGAGTCGGTGAATGTAGTGGGAGGGTCTTTTTCTCATCGTCGACCCTTTGAGAAGGGGAAGAAGAACAAGAAGAAGAAGAACAAGAAGGTGCAGCCTCATGCTGGGATGGTTGCACAGGGTCAGACCAAGAAGCACAAGCCCGATCAGAGCCAGACGGAGTGCTTCTTTTGCAAGAAGCAGGGGCATTGGAAGAGGAACTGTCCTCAATACATTGCCTCCCTGGACCCGAACAGGCCGAAGAAGAAGCAAGGTAATTATATGATAACTCTTTGTAACTTTTTCATTTGTGATACTACTGCCTGGGTATTGGATACTGGAAGCCCTTATCATATTTGTAATTTGATGCAGGGTCTGCAGGTCAGTAGGAGATTTGATGAAGGCGAGAGGTTCCTGAACGTTGGAGATAGAAGCAAAGTTCCAGTTCTCGCTTTAGGAATCATGAGTCTTGTAATCAATTCTCGTAATATAATTCTGAGTGAATGTCACTATTATCCAAGCTTTTTATTAAATATTATTTTTGTAGGCCTTTTGGCCATGTATGGTTATGATTTTTTAATAAAAAAAAATATTTGCAATATCATTTTGAATGGTGTTACAATGTTTGTTGGATAATTAAATAATAGAATTTACTTACTATCACAGCCTGTTAATGTGGTTCAAAACTTCGGTAAACACCCTAGAATAGATAATGTGTCAGAAGTCTACCTTTGGCACTGTAGGCTAGGTCATATCAATAAGAACAGGATAAACAGGTTGGCTCAAGAAAAAAATTTTGAACTTGGTGATTGTGAATTACTTCCAACCTGTGAGTCTTGTCTTCTTGGAAAGATGACCAAGTCACCTTTTACTGAAAAAGGTGAGCGAGCCAGTGAACTCTTGGGTCTGGTACATTCTGATGTATGTGGACCTATGAGCTCAAGTGCAAGAGGTGGATATTTCTACTTCATAACCTTCACAGACAACCTATCGAGGTATGGGTATGTCTACTTAATGAAGCATAAGTCGGAGTCGTTTGAAATATTCAAACTATTCTGAAATGAGGTAGAAAAACAAACTGGGAAGTGTATTAAAATTCTTCGATCTGATCGAGGAGGTGAATACCTTTCTAATGAGTTTCTAACATATCTAGGGGAGAATGGGATTCTCTCTCAGTGGACTCCTCCTAAAATATCACAGCATAATGGTGTATCTGAAAGGAGGAATCGGACCTTATTGGACATGGTTCGATCCATGATGGGGTTTACTAGTCTGCCGATCTCTCTCTGGGGATATGCACTCGAATCGGCTTGTTACCTTCTAAATAGAGTTCCGAGTAAGTCTGTAGCCAAAACGCCTAATGAGATATGGATAGGACGTAAGCCAGTACTCTCGGACCTTAGGGTTTGGGGGTGTCTGGCTTATGTTAAACGTTTAATTATAGACAAGCTTGGACCTAGGTCTGACAAGTATAATTTTATAGGATACCCAAAAGAGACCAAAGGGTATTATTTCTACCTTGCTGATGAGCAAAAGGTGTTTGTCAGCCTTAAGGCAATCTTTTTAGAAAAGGAGTTCCTTAGTGAAGAAACTGTTGCCTCTAAGGTCGAACTTGATGAAGTTTGACAGGTGGAAAAACCGACACATGTTACTGAACCTGAACTGGATTTGATTAGATCAGATCCGGAGCCCATTGATTATGCACCCTTAAGGCGGTCTGGTAGAGTACCACATCAACCAGACAGATACTATGGTTTCTTGGTCCGGGATGGTGATCCTGTCGAACTTGATGAAAATGATGAGGATCCGATCACCTACATGGATACAATGCAGAGACCTGACTTTGAGAAATGGCTAGAGGTCATGAAATCCGAAATGGAGTCCATGAAGGTCAACGATGTGTGGACATTGGTTGACTCACCCGAAGGAGTGAAACCCATAGGGTGTAAGTGGGTCTTCAAGAGGAAGAGGGGCGCCGACAGAAAGGTGGACACCTATAAAGCCCGTCTGGTTGCCAAGGGATATCGTCAACGTTATGGTATAGACTATGACGAGATGTTTTCTCCTGTGGCAATGCTCAAATCCATTCGGATTATGCTTGCGATAGCTGCCCATCTAGACTATGAAATCTGGCAGATGGATGTGAAGACAGCTTTCCTAAATGGAGAGCTGGATGAAGAGGTGTATATGATACAACCTGAAGGGTTCACATCCACAGATGAGTCTAAGGTATGCAAGCTACAAAGGTCCATTTATGGACTTAAGCAGGCATCTCGGAGTTGGAACATATGTTTTGATAGGACGATCAAAACGTATGGCTTCGTTAAGAATGGAGAAGAGCCCTGCATTTATAAGTGGGCTAATGGTCCAGTAGTAGTATTTCTTGTATTGTATGTGGATGACATTCTCTTAATCGGAAATGATATCCCTGCATTACAGGAAATAAAGATTTGGCTATCGTCACAGTTCTCCATGAAGGATCTGGGAGAAGCTTCCTACATCCTAGGGATGAGGATCTATAGGGATAGATCCAAAAGGTTGTTTGCCTTATCCCAGTCCACGTACATTGATACTATGCTGAAAAGATTCAGTATGGAGAATTCCAAGAAAGGCTATCTACCGATAGGCCATGGAATTTCTCTCTCGAAAAGGGATTGTCCGACAACACCTCAAGAGAGAGAGCGTATGGGTAGGATTCCATATGCTTCGGTAGTGGGATCTATCATGTACGTCATGACATGTACACGATCAGATGTGGCATACTCACTAGGGGTAGTGAGTAGATACCAATCTGATCCAGGGGAGAATCACTGGAAGGTTGTTAAAACCATCCTGAAGTATTTAAGAAATACTAAGGACCAGTGGCTTGTATATGGTGAATCAAACTTGAGACTTATAGGGTTTACAGACTCTAGTTTCCAGTCTGATCGCGATGACAGCAAGAGTGTGTCAGGATTTATTTTTACCCTTAATGGTGGGGCTGTCTGCTGGAAGAGTTCCAAGCAGCACACTGTGGCTGATTCAGGATGCGAGGCGGAGTATATTGCTGCATCAGATGCTGCCAAAGAAGCGGTGTGGCTGAGAAAATTCATCACTGAGCTCGAAGTAGCACCCTCCCTTGTTGGTCCAGTTTTGCTCTACTGTGATAGCTCTGGAGCCATTGCTCAGGTGAAGGAACCGAAGGCACACCAGCGGACGAAGCATATTCTGCACCGCTACTATCTCATTTGGGAGATCGTGGATCGAGGTGACGTCGACCTTCAAAAGATCGATGGGAAGGAGAACCTGGCCGACCCATTCACTAAAGCCATTGCGGTGAAGGAGTTCAACGACTACAAGTTGATGATGGGTATTAGATACTGCACCGATTGGCTTTAGGCCAAGTGGGAGATTGTTGGGAATAGTATCCCAAAGTCAATCGTCAGTCTGTTGACGGTTGTGCTCCTTTTGTATTAGTACATGAATTATAAATAAATAAAAATTATTTTGATATTTTTTTCATCACAAATGTTTCATCTTCTAATGAACTCCTGTGTTGTGGTGAAGTCCTTAGGACTATTTAGACTCGACAAAGGAGGATTTATCTCTTAGTCCTTAAATCTGTTCGCGACCAAATGATACGTTGTTACCAAGGATGACAACATTTATCGAGCATAGGTCGTTGTGTGCCATATGGGTTGGTTGTCCTCATAACCAAGGAGTGTGGAGACACTGGTATGGCATACAGGTGAGATATAATGGTACATCTGCACTGAACGTGACCGACTCCAGAGCTATTTCTGCTGTCAAGATTTGCTCCGATGGGATATGGGTATAAATGTTCCTCCGACCTGAGACCACCATGGTGACTTGCAAGCAACTCATTGCACTTATGCACTGGACTACCTGAATTTCTAATTCAGTAACGGAAGGCTGCTGGGTGTAGTCAAGTACTTGACTTATCGGTGCGCGTGTCAAGATGGGATTGACCACTCTAGTTTAGGAGCTGTGTACAGTCGTGTTTTAATTTAGCAAAATCTTGGTCAGGATAGTCCTAGTGAGGAGTCACAGGACTGTTTGAGTTGAACACGACTCGGATGATCTAATCAGGGTTGACAGTTTAACCCTGAGTCATCCTAAACACAGGGATCAAAAGGGATGAATTATACGGTAACCATATTCACGTAGGTTCTGAGTGTTGCGATTGCAACTATTCGATCTATCCGGATGTCGGGTACCATTGCTAGATGGTCACTTCGATTAGTACAGGAATTGGTTCCTGTGCTACCAGCTTAGGATCGAACCTGCGGGGTCACACACATTAGAGGTTCCTTTCTGATCTAATGGCTGATTATGAGTCTTATGTGTTTGGTACTCTATGATTGAGAATTAGGATTCTCTGATCATGAGTTCCATACATTTTGGGTACCGGGGTCAAAATTTTGAATTTCAAATTTTGAATTTGAAATTTGAACTCTTCGATCAAGGTTTCATATTGATGGACTTTGATACCCGATTGCCCATCGAATTTGGACTCAATAATTATGAGAGATTTTATTAGTGATTTGCTCCCTAATTAACTCAATTTGATTGAGTAATTATTTTTGGATCAGGTCCAATTGAATTGGATTCAGTTGGGTTTGACCCGATTAGGTTAAGAGTTGACCTAATCATCGAGATGGTTTGGTCCCTGATTTGATCAGGGGTTGGGCTTAGTCAATTTCTGATTTGATTAGGATTTTATTGAGCCTAATTAAGCTTAATTAAGTTGGGTTTAATTTAGTCAAATTGTGCTTAACCTATTTTGATTAGGTTGGTTCAATTAAGATCAAACTACCATTTGAATTTGAATCCTTGCACCACCTTATATCTCTGCGCCCATTTGAATTCACGAGAAGAAACTTCTCGTGAATTTTTTCTCATGCAAAGCCCTTCTCATGCCCACTCTTGTGCACCAATATTTGGATAAAGATGATTAGTTAGCCATTCAAATTCAAAACGTGTTTGAATTTGAATGGATAACTTATCTCTTGCGCATACATGACATTATCCACTTTAGCGCCCCACATCTCACACGAGAAAGAGTTTCTCATGAAACCTTTCCATGCACAAAGTAGACTCACACCTTCTCTTCTCACACCCAAGTGGATAGGGATGAGTTGGTTTTAGTTTGAATTCAAATTTGATTTGAATTCAAATGTGTAACCACTTGTCTTTATCCTCTCACGCGGATAAGATACGTTTTGAACTATTTTAAAAGAGATAGGGAGCTGGGGCGTGCATAAAAAAAAATTTTGAGAAAGAAAGTGGGGTGTGAGGAAGCCTTGTGCATGAGGTGAAGGTCCAAAACCTTCCGAGAGAAAAAGAAAGAAAAGAAAGAAAATTGGGCGCAGGGTTTTTGGTGTGTACCATAGGGTTTCTACCTAGGGTTCAGGAAGTGAGATTTGTGTGCCACGAGTGTCGTGAGTCCACCAAATTTCAGGGAGAGATCCATCAGCCTCTCAGCCAACCATACAAATGATCCAGAGCATCTGAGGAGTCGGCACACTCGATCGAAGGAGTTCGATCAACATCTGCCATCAAAAGGGTGAAATCACGAACTAGCATTCGTGAGGAGCCGATCAGACGGGAGCTTCATGTGGATGATCCGCAGAGGCCAGATACTAGTGTGGCTGTGACATGATAATCAGAGCCCCCCGATGGTGATCAGATTACGGTGATCGACTATCCGCAAAAGGTGATGTGTTCTGAACACAGTACCGTAAAAAGTTTACTGTT
Organism: Elaeis guineensis; assembly: GCF_000442705.2. Classification (NCBI taxonomy): domain Eukaryota; kingdom Viridiplantae; phylum Streptophyta; class Magnoliopsida; order Arecales; family Arecaceae; genus Elaeis; species Elaeis guineensis. The sequence goes on along the minus strand of NC_026004.2, from coordinate 37,452,339 downwards.
TCAAATTTGAATTTTAAATTTAAATACATGCTGTTGTATCATATTTAGATCCTAGTGTAGGATTAATTAGTATTAATTAATGAGATTAATTAATAATTTCACTGTAAAATAGTAATTTTGAAAAAGTTTTAAAATTACCATTTTGCCCCTGCACTGAATTTTTGCTTCACACATACTTTAAAACCTATGCTAGACTGATAGAGGACTGCATCAGCTTCCACATGGGTCATAAATCTAATCTAGAAGGACTCTACAGGTTCCTCCATGCCAAGATAAAGCTGCGCCCAATAAATTGTGCACCAATCTTGAGATAGAGTCCATTGCCCCTTGGACTCTATCATATCAATGCCAAAAGGGGCCATGTGGTACCATCTAATAGCTGCCCACATTAGAGGTTAACCTAAATTATTATCCAATTAATTTGGTTCATAAATTAAATAAGATTCGAACTGAATTTGACCCAAAAGTAAGAGCTAGGATTAGCCACATGTGCTAGCATGCTCACTGGCTAACCAATTGGATCAAATGGTCTAATCAACCTTATCAAATCAACTCTTTTACTAATTCTTTTATGTGTGTAACCCATTAGAATCTATATCTAGCCAATAGTAGGTTCAGGTGCATTTTGACCTAATTTGATTAGACCCATTCTTAATCGATTAAGGTCCAATTTATGCCGATCTGAATTCAGCAATTAGAAAACTTTCTAATTGAAAAATGAATTAAAACTATTATTTTATTTAAATTTATAAATCAAGATTGATATCTAGAAATGTATCATGATTATCTAAAAAATATAAAATTTGATAAAAATATCAAATATATCTTTTATTGGCAGGTTACCAAGCAATTTAATCTTTCGATCTGTTAGAAAATATGTCCTAAAGCCAATCATTTAGATGATTATGCTCTTTGTATTATGTATATGAATTATAAATTAATAAAAATTATTTGGTATTTTTATCATAATGTTGCATCTTTCTTGATTGAACTCTAATGTTGTGAGGAAGTCCTTAGAACTATATGATAATTGATAAAGAAGGATTTATCGAATAGTTCTTTAACATGTTTGCAATCAAATGATACATCATTAAGGGATGATAATATTTATCAAGTATAGGTCATTGTGTGCCATACAGATTAATTATCCTCATAACTAAGGAGTGTGGAGACATTGGTATGGTATACAAGTGAGATGTAAGAGTACATCATCACCAAACAAAGTGACCTACCTATGGAGTGCTCTACTATCAAGAGTATCTCATGAAGAATATAGGCATAAGTGTCCCTCTGACCTAAAATCACCATAGTGACTTACAAGGAATGTAGGGTTTCAAAGAGAACATGCACAGCAAAAGCATAATAGATTTTAAAAATTTAAACTAAGAAATCATAAATATTAAACCCATAAATCAGCACCTCCTTGATGATTAACAATCATATATAACATATTCATAACAAAATTCAAGCTATAGAAGAATACGTGCAATGCTTATTCTAAAACTCTAGCAGAACCTCCATCAGATGTCCAAGTGTTCGCCCTCTAATGGTGATCCACACAGAACTATGATCAAGATACCAACTCCTTAAGATGATTCCTCCAAAATTCTCACTCTAAAAATTTTTTTGGGTAGCAAAATCTCAAGACCTTCTTCCTCTCCTCCTAGCCTTCTTATCCCTACCTTTCTTGTCTCCTTGTCTTACTTAAATCTCTTCCTAGACCCTTGTCCTAAAATTAGACTTATCCTTACTATTTTTGGACTTATCCTAACAAGAAAAAGAAGAGACTAAGTGGACAATAGGGAGAGTGTGTAAGAAAGAAGAGATGGAATTAGAAATCTGAATGAATAAAATCTCCAATGCAGCCCACTTTATATAGTTAGCGACGGGATGCATTCGGATTTGACTCACACCCTCTCCATGCGACATCTCGCATCCATCCAGATTATCTCATACCCCAAGTTAAAATCCCACACCCATCTGGAAACATTTGACACATGGCAAACATCGGGAAAGGAATCCGAGAGATGCTTCATGCAGAAAGACTCTTCAGAATAATTTTTTCAATGTTTCTTCGATGCATCGTGAGGCTTCACTGGGTGTAATTTTTCTCCACCACTCATCAGTGATTTTTGGCCATCCAAGGGACTAAAATTGAGGCACTAATTCCATGATGGTGTGGATAAAATTCAGATATGAGAGGAGGCATGAATCAATTTTAATAGTCCTTAACGGATTGGACTCTAGGTAGCACCTTGATAGATTTGGCTAGGTTTCCAAATATTATCAAATTTCCACAAATAAACCATGAAGTGATTTAGCCATTGAAGGACTCCTCTGCATCTAAAATTAAATCATGATTTTTCATGAATTATTTCAGCATGGAACAAAAAAGATAAGATCAAGGAAGGGGCATCCTATGAGATGGGATGCCAACTCATCTTTTGCACACAAAAAACAATCCCATGCGCAAGAAAAAATTCTTGGTGTGTAGGGAGCTGATTTCCTAGTACCTAATCCTTGGTTCATCTAGCCTTAGGTTGACCCAACTCAAGTTCAAAATTATTTTAAATTAATTTAAATTTAATTAGCCCAATCTGAAATCAATTTCGAACCTAATTTGGAATAAGGAGTTAATATTTGCAACATGTGCTAGCATATCTATTTTGCAAATATGATCTAATCCAATTAGACTCCTGATTAATTTTTTTTGTGTATGACCTATTGGGTTTCACATCTAGCCAGCAGTCAATTCGAGTGCAAGTCAATTTGATTTGATTAGAATTTAATCTAACCAATCTTGATCCAATCGAGCTAATCTGATTTCAATAATTAGAACTCTTTCTAATTAGCGATCGAATTAAACTTTAATTTGATTAAACCCACAAGACAAGATTAATATCTAGTAATATATCATATTTATTTAGAAGATATAAAATTTTAATGAAAATATCAAAAATATCCTTCAGTAGAAAGTTACCGTGTAATTCGATCTTGTGACTAACCTGCATCTCGAATATGACTCTGGATATGGAATGATGTCAAATCTAATATCATATTCATATTTTTCTTAATCTTTAATGACAATTTGATTAATAAAACATTAGAACCTCTTTTTAATTTTTATCTCACTTTGATCAAAGGCTTCCTAAATCATCAATCGATTAGAGCAAGTAGGATGCGATCACCTCTTATCAAGAGTGATCGATTCTATATTGACCTACTCACAATCTCTATACACATTCCACCATATCCAGATCACCCCGTATATAACTAAGTTATGAATGAGTATGATCCAAAATATGGATTCATGTGTACAAGGTTCTATGGTAGTCTCAGGTCAAAGGATTTTATGCACAACTCCCACTATAAGAAAATATCTTTTGATGGGTAAGTAGATTCTATAAGATGTTTCTTAAGTCGGATCAATTCAGTGAACTCATTCTCTAATAAGTATCCACATCCTTGTACTAGTGTCTCACACAAGTGGCTTATAAGATCAGCCACTCTCTTCATTGAGCATACATAAGAAATACCAGTCAATTCGAAATATTGATCCCCTACTCAATGCTCCTATGACTAGAAATATTCTAAATTAGGATTTTTAGAATTTTAGGTCTCATAGGTATGATCCCATCATAACCCTAAAGCCATTTTCCTAATTTATAGAGTTCATCATAATCATTACAAGAGTAAGATGCAGCATATGATGAAAAATAAATCTCTTTTATTTATAAAATATCAATTATATGAGTCTGAAAAATTATAAGAAAAATCTATCAAAATACAAATTTCGATTGGCTTATAGGGCATATTTTTTTCAATCTCTCACTTGCACTAAAACCAATCACCCTTATATTTTATCCCCATACAATCAAGGTGGTGATCAAACTGTTGCTGTGGTAGAGCCTTAGTGAATGAATCTGCTATGTTGTTCTTTGTTTCTACTCGTTCAATGATAACATCTTGTCTTTTGATTATTTTACAAATGAGATAGAAGTACTTTAGAATGTACTTGGATTTATGATGAGACCTTGATTCTTTTGCTTGAGCAACTGCTCCAGTATTATCATAGTAAAGTGGTACTGGATTCTCAATCTCAAGAACAACATCCAACTTAGTGATGAACTTTTTCATTCAGACAGCTTCCTTGATGGCTTCACTTGCAGCCGTGTATTCTGCCTCAGTGGTTGAGTCAGCTACAGTCTGCTGCTTAAAATTTTTTCAATTGACTACTCCACCATTTAAAGTAAAGATAGATCCTAAAGTGGACTTGCTATCATCAGGGTCTGATAAGAAACTAGAGTCAGAATAGTCTTCTAGTTTTAGATCAGATCTTCCATATATGAGAAAAATATCTATAGTCCTTCTCAAGTACTTAAAAATATTTTTCATTGCTTTTTGATAATCCTCTCTTGGATCAGCCTAAAATCTACTAACTATGCCTAAGACATAGGCTACATCAGGCCTGATACATAGCATAGCATATATGATTGACCCTATTGCCAAAGCATAGCGAATAGAACTCATTCTATTTCTCTCTTCTAATATTTTAGGAGACATCCTTTTAGAGAGATGTATGCCTTGACTCATGGGTAAGTAACCTTTTTCACTCCCATCCATGCTAAACTTTTTTAGCACTAAATCTATGTTCCTAGATTGGGACAAGCCTAACATCCTCTTAGATCTATCTCTGTATATCTTTATACCTAGTATATAAGATGCTTCACCTAAATTCTTCATGAAAAGCTTACTTAATATCCATGTCTTGACCGATTATACCATTGGGATATCATTCCCAATGAGAGGTATGTCATCCACATATAAAATCATGAAGATAATGACACTCCCACTAGTCTTCTTGTATACATAAAGTTCATCCATATTTTTGATAAAGCCAAACTCTTTGACTGTAACATCAAAATGGATATTCCAACTCTTCGAGGCCTACTTTAATCTATAAATGGATTTCTTAAGTTTGCATACCTGATTTATGAAGAGAAGGAAAATAGTTTCTCTTCGAAAGGCCAAGGTTGCATCTAAAATTTTTTTTATTTATCTATAAGATTAAGGATCAAATCTTTACCTGATTAGTAGTGGAACTAGAGATCCAATCTCAAATAATCTGATATAAATCTTTACAGAGGTTTGGATGTCCAGATCCTCTACTTCACATGCACGTCAGACGCCGCTGAAAAGCAAGATAAACTCCAATCTAATTGCCTTCGCAACCCAATCAAATGAGAGAGGAGATGTGCTGGTGTGACACCTCACACCAGTACGTAGGATGCCTAAGAAAAATCCACACCCAAGGGAAGACAAATGGTACCAAAAGGGAAGAGACCAAGAGAAGAAGAAGGCTCTTCTCTTCTCACGCCTTTCTCTCTTTTTCTCTCTTCTCTCAATTTGATTTGTTTGCTATACATTTATAGATAGAAACTCTCTCTATTTATAGATGAATCTCATAACCCAATAAATATAGGAGTTCTAATTTAAATTTGATTTGAATTAGTCTAATACTCATGAAAGAAAGATTCCTACATAAGATAGAATTGCTATCACATATGACAACCAATTTGCACCCACTCTCTCACCCACATGGGATGCCCCAAACCAGCACCATTCTAGGTGTTGGTCAGCCCACATGAGAGGAGAATCTCAGTGCAAGTGGGATTCTCATATCTTATCCAAAATGGATCCGATTCAAATCCGATTCGAAGCTGGTTTGAAATAATTTCAAAAGGTTGTCAATCTCAAACTCTTTAAAACTTTTGTACCAAGTATTACTTGAATTTTTGGATCTAATTAAGCTTAATTAATTCAGATCTAATCTAAAATTAATCAATACTTAAATTTAATCTTTCATATACTCCATAGATCATAGATCAAAAATTGTTTATCCCTAAGATCGAACCTGAACCTCACGTGTAGTGCTAGCTAGACATAGTCAACTCTTCAATCCGATTTAACTTATAACTTGATTCTCAATCAAGTTAGCTTATATATTCAATCAAGTCAAGTACTTTCAAATTAGACATATAAACATAGATCAATTTTTTTCTACTTTGTCTGACTTATGTGCGTGACTCTATAGGTTCAAATACTAAGCTACTAACATAGGAACCAATTTCTGTATTAATCGAGATACCATCTAGCAATAATTTTCGATGTCCAGATAGATCGAATTATTGCAAAAGAATATTTCAGAATCCATACACATGGTTACCGCATAATTCATCATTTTGATTCTGAATGCTCTAGGATGGTCTCAGATTAACTATCAATCAAGATTGCTTCATCCGTATTGTATTTCAATCTTTCAAATCCATCTCATAGATTATCCTGACCAAAATTTTGCTAAATTAAAATACAGTGATACATCAACTTCAATAATTTGGAGGGGTCAATCCTATCTTAATCCACACACAGACTTCACAAGAACTTGACTATACCCAATAGCTTTCCATCACTATATTAGAAATTCAGATAGTCCAGTACCAAAGCATAGTGAGTTGCTTGCAAGTCACTATAGTGATTTCAGATCTGAAGGATACTTATACCCATCTATTTCGAGAGAAGCTCTTGATAGTAGAATACTCAGCAGGTGAGTCACTTATTCAGTGGTGATGTGTCTCTATATCTCATCTGTATGCCATACCAGTGTCACCACACTCCTTAGTTAAGAGAATAATCAACCCATATAACACACAACGATCTCCACTCGATAAATGTCATCATTCTGTAATGACATATCATTTGATCGCAAACATGTTTAAGAACTATTACGATAAATTCTCTCTTTATTGTACACTAACATAGTTTTAAGAACTTCATCACAGTACAAGAGTTCAAAGAAGATATTATTTTATGATGAAAAATATTAGAATAACTTTTATTCATTAATGAATAACTCATATACAAAGAGAAACTCAATCATCACATGATTGATTTTAGGACATAATTTCCAACAACTTTCATTTGGACTAAAGCTAATTGGGGCAGTATCTTATACCCATCTTCTATTTAAAGTTATCAAACTCTTTGATCCTGAGAGTTTTAGTGAAGGAGTCGGTTAGATTCTCCTTTCCATCAATCTTCTGAAGTTCGATGTCACCTCGATTCACGATCTTTCGCACCAGATGATAGTGGTGCAGAATATATTGCAGTATCCAATGCAGCATTGTATTCTGCTTCACATATGAAATCGACCATAGTATGTTGCTTGAAACTCTTCCAGTAAATAGCTCTTCCATTCAAAATAAATATGTAGCCCGACACGCTTATGCTATCATCACAATCTGATTGAAAATTGAAATCAGTATATCCCATAAGTTTCAGATTAGGGTCTCCATAAATAAGCCATTGATCTTTAGTATTTTTTAAATACTTAAAAATTACTTTTGCAATCTTTCAATGCTTCACATCTAGATCAGACTGATACCTACTCACTATCTCTAGTGAATAGGCCACATCTGGCCTTGTACATGTCATAACGTGCATGATAGATCCCATTGCCAAAGATAAGGTATTCTACTCATGCGCTCTCTCTCCTCAGGAGTTGTCAGACAATCTTTCTTGAAAAAAGCAATCCCATGGCCTATCGAAAGATAGCTTTTCTTAGAGTTATCCATGTTGAACTGCTTCAACAAGATATCGATGTATGTAGATTGAGATAATCCAAGCAATCTTCTAGATCTATCCCTATAGATCTTCATCTCAAGGATGTAGGATGCTTCTCCCAAGTCCTTTATGGAGAACTATGATGATAACCATAGCTTCACACTCTACAAAGTCGGGATGTCATTTTCTAGTAACAGTATGTTATCCACATACAGTACAAGAAAGATGACTACAGAATCGAAAGTCCACTTATAGATGCAAGACTCTTCTTCATTTCTAATGAAGCTATACGTTTTGATCATCTTATCAAAATGCATGTTCCAACTCCTAGACGCCTGCTTAAGTCCATAAATAGACCTTTTCAGCTAGCACACTTTCGACTCATCTGTGGATATGAACTCTTTAGGTTGTATCATATACACCTCTTCTTTCAACTCTCTGTTGAGAAAAGCAGTTGTGACATCCATCTGCTAGATCTCATAATCTGGGTGTGTAGCGATAGCAAGCATAATTTAGATGGATTTGAGCATTGCCACAGGAGAGAACGTTTTATCATAGTCAATATCATAATGTTAACGGTAATCCTTGACAACTAGATGGGCTTTATAGGTCTCTACCTTCCTATCTGCTCATCTTTTTCTCTTAAAAATCTATTTACTCCCTATGGATTTTATCCCTTTGGGTGGATCAACAAGTGTCCATACACCATTGATCTACATGGACTCCATCTTGGATTTCATAGCCTCAAGCCATTTCTGGGAGTCGGGCCTTTGCATGCCCTCCATATAGGTGATCGGATCTTCATCATTCTCATCAAGTTTGATGGGATCACCATCTCAAATTAGAAAATCATAGTATCTATCCGATTGACGCGATACTCTATCGGATCTCCTCAATAGTGCCTCTACTGGCTCCAGATTCGATTCATCAATTGAATCTAATTCTGTGTGTGTCGGTCTTTCCACCTCATGAACATTATCAAGTTCAATTTTATAGGCATTAGCTGTTGAAAAATATGTCCCAAAAGTCAATCATCAACCTGTTGACGGTTGAGCAACCTTGTATTGTAATTGATTTGTTAATAAATAAAATATACTTTTGATATTTTTATCATAAAGATGACAGCTTCTATTTATTGTGATGAAGTCCTTAGAACTATTTAAGTTCGATAAAGAGAGAATTTATCGATTAGTCCTTAAAACTATTCATGACCAAATGATAGGCTATTAATAAAGATGACAGCTTCTATCAAGCATAGGTCGCTGTAGGCCATATGGGTTGGTTGTCCTCTTAACCAAGGAGTGTGGAGACACTGATATGGCATATAGGTGAGATGTAAGGGTACATCATCACTGAATGTGACCAACTCTAAAGAATTCTACTATCGAGAATATCTCTGATGGGATATAGGTATAAGTGTCCCTTAGACCTGAGATTGCCTCAGTGACTTGCAAGAAACTCACTGTGCTTTGGTACTGGACTAACTGAATTTTTAATTTAGTGATGAAAAGCTTCTGGGCACAGTCAAGTACTTACGAAGTCAGAGTGTGATCAAGATGGGATTGACCACTCCAAGAGTTGGAGAAGAATGAGTCGCTGTATTTCAATTTAGCAAAATCTTGGCTAGGATAATCCATCAGATGGATTTGATATTTTGAAATACAATGTGGACAATCTGATCAGAGTTGATAGTTGAACTCTGAGGTATCCTATGATCATTTTGGTCAAGGGGATGAATTATATGAAAATTATATCCGTGTGGGTTCTAAGGATGTTATTCTACACATTCGACCTATCTGGCCATCGGGTATCATTGCTAGATGGTCACTTCGATTGGTATAAAAATTTATTCTTATACTACTGACTTAGGTTTGGATCTATGAGATCACACACATTAGAGTTCACAATCTGATCGGATGGTTGATTAATGATTAAAAATTATTCTAGGGTTAAACGATCAATATGATTGACATTTAACCTAGTGCAAGTGTTGCAGGAAGATCGATTAGCAATTCGATTGCTAATTGACTTAATTTTATTAAACCAATGGGCTAAGATTAAGTCTAATTGAATATAATTTAATTAGACTTAGTTTGGACTTGATTGGATCAAGTCCAATTGGTTTATTGGATAAGCCAAGTGCAAGAAAAAACTAGTCCTCGTTCAATTAAGACTTGGGTCAACCTAATTTCTAATTCGATTAAAAAATTAAATCAGATTTAAATCTAATTTAATCTGATTAAATTAGATTCTTAATTGGGTTAAGACCTATTTTAATTAGGCTGATTTGATTTTGGTTTGATTTGGTTTGAGAAATCAAATTTGAACAAGTCATAGATTGAATCCTAGTAAGACTAGGATTCCACCATGCGCCACCTTAGACCCCACGCCCACTCTCTCTTATTTTGTATGACAAAATCTTTTGTCCCAAGCCTTCATGCACACCCAAAGCTTTCTACTCTTTCTCTCTTACATGGAATGTGTTTGTGGACCAAGTCAAAGTAAAAATTAGTTTGGATTTCAAATTTTATGAGATAGAATTTTAGGAAACCAAAACTCTTTCCTTATGGCATTGATTTTACCTAGATTTTTTTTGAGATTTTTGTGACTTTTATGGCACATATTGTGCACCCTTTTCTAGTGGTCCATGGTAGAAAAAGAAGGAGGGGGCACCCAAGAGTTGGGCACCACTTGTCTTGCCCTGTTTGGATTTTTCTTGACTAGGTATTTGACCTAGACAAGGATTCTTCATATCTCTTTATTTAAAATAAATTTCTTCTTGAGATTTTTATGAATTATAGATCATTGAGAGTCCTTTGAGGTATGTGAAAATCAGAGAGAAAGAGTGTTGTGGCATGGAGATATAATAGACACAAAGCTATGTATCTGGGTTAGAGCAAAGAGAAGAAGAAGAGGATCTTCTTCTAGGGTTGCTGTGTTTGAAGGAACCAGATCTAGGATTTCAGGATTAGATCTTGAAACTTTTTCAAGATCATACAGCGGAAGATTAAAATAAATCAAAATTTATTTTATAAGATCAGAAAATCCCTAGATCTAAGATCCTATTACATGATTATTACATAGCATTAAATCAAAAATTAAAATATATATAAATATAGTATGAACTACATGTTGATCATATCAACATGTTTTATACTAGCTACATCTAATGTATGTATTAAATAATAGATCAGATCTATTACCTTGCAAGTTAGACGCTCTAACCTCGCTGATCCGAGCTTAAGGATGATGTTGCAAGCCGCACACGCGTCCGGCCTCTAGGAGTCGTCCACACGAGCCCACGAATCTCGATCAGAAGTCCTGCTTCAGGAAATCAGCACAGTATGCTAGTACTGCGCTGATCCTTCTTTGATGGTTGATCAGGTGCCTCCTTCTTCTTGATTTGGACTCTTCCAAAGACGCAAAGTAGAAGGAGGAGTTTCAGATCTGAGACACTCTCAGGAAACTCAAGATGGAAGGAGGAAAGATATGAAAATAAAAACCCTAGAAGAAGACCCTCTTCTTCTTCACGTTTTTCTCTCTAGACACCCAAACTTGCGTCTTTTATATCTCCAAGACCCAATGGTATTTTTCTTTGATTTTTGGTAGAAAGGTCTCTCAAATATCTATCTCTCCTTAAAATTTCATGAAGAAACTCATCTTATATAGAGAGATATAATAGAGTTCTTGTCTAGGTCAAACACCTAGTCAAGGCTTATCCAAACATGGCAAGTTAAGGGACGCCCAACTCTTGAGCACCTCCTCCATATTTTTGTGCATGGATCACCAGAAAAGGGTGCACAATGTAAATCCTAAAAGCCATAAAAATTTCAAAACAAATTTGGATAAATTCAGTGCAAAATTGAAAGAGTTTTGGATTTCTAAAACTCTATCTCATAGAATTCAAAATCCAAACTTATTCCTTTTAGATTTGATCCAAACCACCTTCCATGTAAGAAAGAAGAGAAGAGACCTTTTGTGAACGTGGGAGAAATCTGGGAGAGGGCTTTTGTCGCACAAAATAAGTGGAGATTGACGTTGAATAAGAGAGAGGGCATGGAGAAGGCTTATGTGGTGCAAGGTAGAATCCTAGTCCTACTAGGATTCTGTCTCATGACTTGTTTTAATTTGGTTTCCCATACCAAATCAAATCAAAATTAGATCAACCCAATTTAAAATAGGTCTTAACCTAATTAAGAACCTAATTTAATCAGATTAAATTAGATTTAAATCTGATTTAATTTTTTTAATCAAATTAGAAATTAGATTGACCCAAGTCCTAGTTGAACTAGGAATAGTCTTTCCTTGCACTTGGCTTATCCAATAAACCAATTGGACTTGATCCAATCAAGCCCAAACCAAATCTAATTAAATTATATTTAATTAGACTTAATCTCAACCCATTGGCTTAATCAAATTAAGCCAATTAGCAATCAAATTGCTAATCGATCCTCCTGCAACACTTGCACTGGGTTAAATGTCAATCGTATTGATTATTTAACCCTATAATGATTCTTAATCGTTGATCAACCATCCGATCGGATCATGAACTCTAATGTGTGTGACCTCATAGGTCCGAACCTAAGCCGGTAGCATAGGAATAAATTTCTATACCAATCGAAGTGACCATCTAGCAATGATACCCGACGACCGGATAGGTCGAATGTGTAGAACAACATCCTTAGAACCCATGCGGATATAGTTTTCATATAATTCATCCCCTTGACCAAAATGATCATACGACACCCCAGAGCTCAACTGTCAACTCTGATCAGGTTGTCCACATTGTATTTCAAAATATCAAATCCATCTGATGGATTACCCTGGCCAAGGTTTTGCTAAATTGAAATACAGTGACTCATTCTTCTCCAACTCTTGGAGTGGTCAATCCCATCTCGATCACACTCTGACTTCGCAAGTACTTGACTGTGCCCAGAAGCCTTCCATCCCTGAATTAGAAATTCAGTTAGTCCAGTACCAAAGCACAGTGAGTTGCTTGCAAGTCACTGAGGTGATCTCAAGTCTAAGGGACACTTATACCTATATCCCATCAGAGACATTCTCGACAGCAGAATGCTCTGGAGTTGGTCACGTTCAATGACGATGTACCCTTACATCTCACCTGTATGCCATACCAGTGTCTCCACACTCCTTGGTTAAGAGGACAACCAACCCATATGGCCTACAGCGACCTATGCTCGATAGAAGCTGTCGTCCTTATTAACAGCCTATCATTTGGTCGTGAACAGTTTTAAGGACTAATCGATAAATCCTCTCTTTATCGAACTTAAATAGTCCTAAGGACTTCATCATAACAACGGAGTTCATTAGAAGATGAAAGCTTATGATGAAAATGCCAAATATATTTTATTTATTAACAAATCAATTACAATACTTGGTTGCTCAACCGTCAACAACTTGACGATTGGCTTTTTGGGACACATTTCCCAACAACTCCCACTTGTCCTAAAGCCACTCGGCACAGTATCTAATACCCATCTTCGACTTGTGGTTGTCGAACTCCTTTATTGCCAGAGCTCTAGTGAAGGGGTCGGCTAGGTTCTCCTTTCAGTCGATCTTCTGAAGGTCGACGTCACCTCGATCCACGATCTCTCGGACCAGGTGGAAGCGGTGCAAGATGTGCTTCATCCGCTGATGTGCTTTGGGTTCCTTCACCTGAGCTATGGTACCAGTGCTGTCGCAGTAGAGCAGGACTGGACCATCGAAGGAGGATGCTACTCCAAGCTCATTGATGAATTTCCTCATCCGATGCTGCGATGTACTCTGCTTCACAAACAGAGTCCGCCACAGTATGCTGCTTGGAACTCTTCCAGCAGATGGCTCCACCATTCAGAGTAAAGATATAACCTGACACACTCCTGCTATCATCATGGTCAGATTGAAAGCTGGAGTCTGTGAACCCCACAAGTTTCAGATCTGACTCGCCATAAACCAACCATTGGTCCTTAGTATTTCTCAAATACTTAAGGATGGCTTTAACCACTTTCCAGTGGTTTTCTCCAGGATCAGATTGGTATCTACTCACTACTCCTAGTGAGTATGCCACATCTGGTTTTGTACATGTCATGGCGTACATGATAGATCCCACGGCTGAAGCATATGGGACTCCACTCATACACTCTCTCTCTTCAGGAGTTGTCGGACAATCCTTCTTAGAGAGAGAAATTCCTTGGCCTATCGGTAGATAGCCCTTCTTGGAATTCTCCATGCTGAACCTCTTCAGCACAGTATCTATGTACATGGACTGGGATAACCCAAGCATCCTTTTAGATCTATCCCTATAGATCTTCATCCCTAGGATGTAGGATGCTTCACCCAAGTCCTTCATGGAGAACTGTGATGACAACCAAATTTTTATTCCCTGTAGTGCGGGGATGTCATTTCCGATTAAGAGAATGTCATCCACGTACAAGACAAGGAATACCACAACTGGACCATTTGCCCATTTATAGATGCAGGGCTCTTCTCCATTCTTAATGAAGCCATACATTTTGATCACCTTATCAAAATGCATGTTCCAACTCCGAGAAGCTTGCTTCAATCCATAAATGGATCTCTGAAGCTTGCACACCTTAGACTCATCTGTGGATGTAAACCCCTCAGGTTGTATCATATACACCTCTTTGGTCAGCTCTCCATTCAGGAAGGCTGTCTTTACATCCATTTGCCAGATCTCATAATCCAGATGGGCAGCTATTGCAAGCATTATCCGAATAGATTTGAGCATTGCCACAGGGAAAAATATCTCGTCATAGTCAATACCATAACATTGACGATACCCCTTGGCAACCAGACGGGCTTTATAGGTCTCCACCTTTCCGTCTGCGCCCCTCTTCCTTTTGAAGATCCATTTATACCCAATGGGTTTAACCCCTTCAGGTGGGTCAACCAATGTCCATACATCGTTGACCTTCATGGACTCCATTTCGGATTTCATGGCTTCAAGCCATTTCTCAGAATCAGGTCTCTGCATAGCATCCATATAGGTGATCGGATCCTCATTATTCTCATCAAGTTCGATGGGATCACCATCCCAGACCAAGAAACCGTAGTATCTGTTCGGCTGATGCGGTACTCTATCAGATTGCCTTAATGGTGCAGGTACATTGGGCTCCGAATATGATCTAATCATATCAGACTCAGGTTCAGCTATTGGTGTCGGTCCTTCTACCTGTTGAACTTCATCAAGTTCAATCTTAGAGGCAACGATTCCTTCACCAAGGAACTCTTTTTCTAAAAAGATTGCCTTAAGGCTGACGAACACCTTTTGTTCATCAGCATGGTAGAAAAAATATCCTTTTGTCTCTTTGGGGTACCCTTTGAATGAGCATTTGTCAGACCTAGGTCCAAGTTTGTCTGTGACTAATCATTTGACATAGGCCGGGCACCCCCAGACCCTAAGGTGTGAAAGTGCTGGCTTATGTCCCGTCCATATCTCATATGGAGTCTTAATTACAGACTTACTTGGAATCCTATTTAACAGATAACAGGCCGATTCGAGTGCATATCCCCAGAAGGATATCAGCAAGCTAGCAAAAACCCATCATGGATCAGACCATGTCTAACAAAGTCTGATTCTTCCTTTCAAACACACCATTATGCTGTGGTGTTCCTGGAGGAGTCCATTGGGAGAGAATCCCATTCTCTCTTAGATATGTGAGAAACTCACTAGAAAGGTATTCTCCTCCTCGATCAGATCGAAGAGTTTTAATACTCTTCCCAATTTATTTTTCTACTTCACTTCGGAATCGTTTGAACATTTCAAATGAATCCGACTTATGTTTCATCAGATAGACATATCCATATTGGGATAGGTCATCCGTGAAAGCTATGAAGTAGAAATATCCACCTCTAGCACTGGTGCTCATGGGCCCGCATACATCAGTATGTACTAGGCCCAAGAGCTCAGTAGCTCTCTCACCTTTTCCAGTAAAAGGTGACTTGGTCATTTTACCAAGAAGACAAAACTCACAGGTTGGAAGTGATTCACAATCACTGACTTTGAGGATTCCCTCTTGAGTCAACCTGTTTATTCTGTTCTTATTTATATGACCTAGCCTCCAATGCCATAAGTAGATATTTGACACACTATCTAATCTAGGGTGCTTGCCAGTAGAATAGACTCTTATCAGGCTTGATCTTTTTGGTCTGGCTCTGCACAGATGTCCCAGCCTGAACTTGCACCTTCTTGACTTTCTTCTTCTTGTTCTTCTTTCCTTTCTCAAAGGGTCGAGAACCAGAAGATGAACCTCCCACTGAGTTCACTGAGTTCACCGACTCCTTGAGGAGTTGGTGATCCTTCTCAAAGTTCTGAAGCAACCCCATTAACCCATGGTAGTTCTCTTCAGGCTTTGTCATTCTATAATGAGTGAGGAATGGAAGATAAGACTTGGGCAGCGAGTTTAGTATTGCATCTTTCCCAAGCTGCTCATGCAAGGGAAAGCCGAGCTTGCTCAATCGTTTCATCAGCTCGATCATGTACAATACATGATCAGTGACAGAGGCACCATCCCGCATTTTGGCGTTGAAGATGGCACAACTAGTCTTGTGCCTCTCCACGTCATCGGGTGTGCCAAAGGCATCCTCCAACACTTGAAGCATGTCCTTTGGCTGAGCCGTCTCGAATCTGCGACTGAACTCGTCGCTCATAGCAGCCAGCATGATACAGCACACCGTAGTCCGGTCACTGAGCCACTTCTGGTAAGTGTCTCTGACTGTTCCACGTGCATTGACAGCTGGCTCCTCAGGTGCAGGATCCATTATCACATATAGGATCCGTTCATGCTCCAGGACTATCTTCAACTTTCGGTACCAGCTACCGAAGTTGGGTCCCACCAACTTATCATTGTCCAACAATGATCGGAGCGATAGGGAAGTGGCCATATTTGCACAAAGGAGAACCATAACCTAATTAGTAATTGATTCATTAAACCTAAAGATTTGGACTTTAATCAAAAGGTTTCTCCCACTATTTTATTCGAATTGGTAGCCTCTACCTTCAATTCGAGGAATTACCCTAATTCCTTAGCGGGTACTAGAATCCACTTAGACTGCACACAAGCCCAACTTTGGTTGGCCAACCCATGTACATCTAAGGGTAGGTTCATAACCAATTGTTTCTCTAAATAATTTCTAGTAATTTTAATTTTGCCCCAGAAACCTAATCAGTAGGCTTTGGCCTCCACTGTAAGGATCCAGTTAGGTCCAACCATTAACATGATCATACTTGGTGTATCTAACCAACGAATGATTAAGCCCAACTTTGGTTGGCTCACCTAACCACCATTAGAGAGATACTTCCAAGTCGTCATATGGTGAGTGATAATTTCATTAGTCAACAAGCACTAGGCTTTTGGGTCTGTAATGATTATTGAGTTCATGGACTCATTATCAAACACCTTAATGGGAGGCTATGACTCAGTTATCTCCATAACTTTATCATTTTAAGGATCTAATAATTTTAGAGGATTTAAATAATATAGAGGATGAAGTCAGATGAACCAGCTTATCATGATCCTCCCACTGGCTTCACCAAGTTAGCTTAAGGGAGACCATTAAAAGGACTGGTCTAGGAGCACCTAAATCAGTCACACTGATTTACCTAGCTGACATGGGTCAGCTCGAATAGTCAAGTGATCCGATCAAAACATAATTTCACCAAGAGGCCAGGTAAGTTCGATCAGTGGGAGGGTCTGCCAAAGCTTGCCTTAGACACCATCAGAAATGGCCAGGTAAGCGGGCTCCCAATTAAAAACCACCGGTCTGGTTTACCTTAGACACCAACTAGTTTAATTAGTTTCGATTAGATCAACCTAACAGTTCATGCTAGACCGCTTAGCCAAGAATCAAGTCCATTTGGTTCTCGTTAAAGACATGAACTTGACCAACTACAACTATTGTAATTGATTTAGAGAATCCTTGACCTAATCTAAGACAACAATTGATTAGATTTAGTCAATTCTCTAATTAAGTCCATCTTTAATCTAACCATAGGTCTAACCCAATTAATGGACCTAATTTCCACTAACCCATTAACCCAATGTGTTATGATTTGTATCTTAGGTTCTTCAATTCACAATCCTAGAACCTAATCAAACAACTTCTTAATTCTTAATTAAGTTTTGGGCTGAGGGTTGGGTTCGGCTTTTCAAAAATTATTTTCATATTTGTAAAATAATTTTACAATATGATTCTACCAATCATATTGCATGTTTGATTCATAATCAAGATGCAAGTGAAATAAACATGAAACTACTTTAGATCTAATCTAAACAGGTTCATGTAATTGAAACAATTTCAACTTTAAATAATTTCTTTGCATAAAAATTATTAACAAAGAGATTTTATTTCAGATTTAAACATCTTTTAAATCTAATAAATCATAAATTTAATCTAGATCATATCTAACAAATTTATGATTAAAGATAGATCTACACAAACTAGGACAACCTTTGCACTGTAAGGGGTAAACCTTACAGCAGGACAACCTTGCAGTTTGTGATTGATCTAAAATTTTAATTTCAGATTTAATAATCAGATTATAAATTAGATCTAATCTAAAAAATAATCTAAGAATGTATAAATAATCATGTAATAAAGAACCTAGGCTCTGATACCAATTGAAGGAACCAGATCTAGGGTTTCAGGGTTAGATCTTGAAACTTTTTCAAGATCATACAGCGGAAGACTAAAATAAATTAAAATTTATTTTCTAAGATCAGAAAATCCCTAGATCTAAGATCCTATTACATGATTATTACATAGCATTAAATCAAAAATTAAAATATATATAAATATAGTATGAACTACATGTTGATCATATCAACATGTTTCTATACTAGCTACATCTAATGTATGTATTAAATAATAGATCAGATCTATTACCTTGCAAGTTAGATGCTCTAACCTCGCTGATCCGAGCTTAAGGATGATGTTGCAAGCCGCACATGCGTCCGACCTCTAGGAGTCGTCCACATGAGCCCACGAATCTCGATCAGAAGTCCTGCTTCAGGAAATCAGCACAGTATGCTAGTACTGCGCTGATCCTTCTTTGATGGTTGATCAGGTGCCTCCTTCTTCTTGATTTGGACTCTTCCAAAGATGCAAAGTAGAAGGAGGAGTTTCAGATCTGAGACGCTCTCAGGAAACTCAAGATGGAAGGAGGAAAGATATGAAAATAAAAACCCTAGAAGAAGACCCTCTTCTTCTTCACGTTTTTCTCTCTAGACACCCAAACTTGTATCTTTTATATCTCCACGACCCAAAGGTATTTCTCTTTGATTTTTGGATGGCAGAAAGGTCTCTCAAATATCTATCTCTCCTTAAAATTTCACAAAGAAAATCATCTTATATAGAGAGATATGATAGAGTTCTTGTCTAGGTCAAACACCTAGTCAAGGCTTATCCAAACATGGCAAGTTAAGGGACGCCCAACTCTTGAGCACCTCCTCCATATTTTCGTGCATGGATCACCAGAAAAGGGTGCACAATGTAAACCCTAAAATCCATAAAAATTCCAAAACAAATTTGGATAAATTCGGTGCAAAATTGAAAGAGTTTTGGATTTCTAAAACTCTATCTCAAAGAATTCAAAATCCAAACTTATTCCTTTTAGATTTGATCCAAACCACCTTCCATGTAAGAAAGAAGAGAAGAGACCTTTTGTGAATGTGGGAAAAATCTGGGAGAGGGCTTTTGTCGCACAAAATAAGTGGAGATTGACGTTGAATAAGAGAGAGGGCATGGAGAAGGCTTATGTGGCGCAAGGTAGAATCCTAGTCCTACTAGGATTCTGTCTCATGACTTGTTTTAATTTGATTTCCCAAACCAAATCAAATCAAAATTAGATCAACCCAATTTAAAATAGGTCTTAACCTAATTAAAAACTTAATTTAATCAGATTAAATTAGATTTAAATCTGATTTAATTTTCTAATCAAATTAGAAATTAGATTGACCCAAGTCCTAGTTGAACTAGGAATAGTCTTTCCTTGCACTTGGCTTATCCAATAAACCAATTGGACTTGATCCAATCAAGCCCAAACCAAATTTAATTAAATAATATTTAATTAGACTTAATCTCAGCCCATTGGCTTAATCAAATTAAGCCAATTAGCAATCAAATTGCTAATCGATCCTCCTGCAACACTTGCACTGGGTTAAATGTCAATCGTATTGATTATTTAACCCTATAATGATTCTTAATCGTTGATCAACCATCCGATCGGATCATGAACTCTAATGTGTGTGACCTCATAAGTCCGAACCTAAGCCGGTAGTATAGAAATAAATTTTTATACCAATCGAAGTGACCATCTAGCAATGATACCCGACGACCGGATAGGTCGAATGTGTAGAACAACATCCTTAGAACCCATGCGGATATAATTTTCATATAATTCATCCCCTTGACCAAAATGATCATAGGACACCCCAGAGCTCAACTGTCAACTCTGATCAGGTTGTCCACATTGTATTTCAAAATATCAAATCCATCTGATGGATTACCCTGGCCAAGGTTTTGCTAAATTGAAATACAGCGACTCATTCTTCTCCAACTCTTGGAGTGGTCAATCCCATCTCGATCACACTCTGACTTCGCAAGTACTTGACTGTGCCCAGAAGCCTTCCGTCTCTGAATTAGAAATTCAGTTAGTCCAGTACCAAAGCACAGTGAGTTGCTTGCAAGTCACTGAGGTGATCTCAAGTCTAAGGGACACTTATACCTATATCCCATCAGAGACATTCTCGACAGCAGAATGCTCTGGAGTTGGTCACGTTCAATGACGATGTACCCTTACATCTCACCTGTATTCCATACCAGTGTCTCCACACTCCTTGGTTAAGAAGACAACCAACCCATATGGCCTACAGCGACCTATGCTCGATAGAAGCTGTCGTCCTTATTAACAGCCTATCATTTGGTCGTGAACAGTTTTAAGGACTAATCGATAAATCCTCTCTTTATCGAACTTAAATAGTCCTAAGGACTTCATCATAACAACGGAGTTCATTAGAAGATGAAAGCTTATGATAAAAATGCCAAATATATTTTATTTATTAACAAATCAATTACAATACTTGGTTGCTCAACCGTCAACAGCTTGACGATTGGCTTTTTGGGACACATTTCCCAACAGTGTTCACCTCTTTCCTTCCTCCATTTGTGAGTTTCTGAGAGTGTCTCATATATAAAACTTCTTCTTTTACTTTTCATCTTTGGAAGAGTCCAAATTAAGAAGAAGGAGGCATCTGATCGACCATCAAAGAAGGATCAGCACAGTACTAGCATACTGTGCTGATTTTCTGGACCAGAACTTCTGATTGTGATTCGTGAGCTCGTGTGGATGACCCCTAGAGGTCAGACATGTGTGCAAATTGCAACATCATCCTCAAACCCGGATCAGCAAAGTTAGAATGTCTAAGTTGCAAGGTAATAGATCTGATCTATTATATTTTACATACATTAGATGTAGTATAGAAATATATTGATATGATCAACATGTAGTTCTTGCTCTTTATATTTTAATTTTTGATTTAATGTCATACAATAATCATGTAATAAAATCTTAGATCTAGGAATTTTTTAATTTTATAAGATAAATTTTGATTTATTTTAGTCTTCCGCTGCCTGATCTTAAAAAAATTTTAAGATCTAACCCTGAAATCCTAGATCTGGTTCCTTCAATTGGTATCAGAGCTTAGATTCTTTATTACATAATTATTTATACATACTTAGATTATTTCTTAGATTAGATCTAATTTATAATTTGATTGTTAAATTTGAAATTAAAATTTTTAGATCAATCACGAACTGTAGGTTGTCCTGCTGTAAGGTTTATCCCTTACAGTGCAAAGGTTGTCCAAGTTTGTGTAGATCTATCTTTAATCATAAATTTGTTAGATGTGATCTAGATTAAATTTATGATTTATTGGATTTAAAAGATATTTAAATCTAAAATAAAATCTTTTTGTTAATAATTCTCATGCAAAGAACCATCATATTTTATCTGAGAAATTTACGTAGTTTAAAGTTGAAATTGTTACAATTACATGAACCTATTTAGATTAGATCTAAAGTAGTCTCATGGTTATTTCACTTGCATTTTGATTATGAATCAAACATGCAACTTGGTTGGTAGAACCATATTGTAAAAATATTTTATAAATATGAAAATTATTTTCGAAAAGTCGAACCCCAACTCTCAGCCCAAAACTTAATTGAGAATTAAGAAGTTGTTTGATTAGGTTCTAGGATTGTGAATTGAAAAACCTAAGATACAAATCATAACACATTGGGTTAATGGGTTAGTGAGAATTAGGTCCATTAATTGGATTAGACCTAAGATTAGATTAAAGATGGACTTAATTAGAGAATTGACTAAATCTAATGAATTGTTATCTTAGATTAGGTCAAAGATTCTCTATATCAATTACAATAGTTGTAGTTGGTCAAGTTCATGTCTTTAACGAGAATCAAATAGACTTAATTCTTGGTGAAATGGTCTAGCACGAACTGTTAGGTTGATCTAATCGAAACTAATTAAATCAATTGGTGTCTAAGGCAAACCAGACCGATGATTTTTAATTGGCTGCCTGCTTACCTGGCCTTTTCTAATGGTATCTAAGGCAAGCTTTGGCAAACCCTCCCACCGATCAAACTTACCTGGCCTCTTGGTGAAATTATGTTTTGATCGGATTACTTGACTATTCGAACTGACCCATGTCAGCTAGGTAAATCAGTGTGACTGATTTAGGTGCTCCTAGACCAGTCCTTTTAATAGTCTCCCTTAAGCTGACTTGGTGAAGCCAGTGGAAGGATCATGATAAGCTGGTTTTTCTGACCTTCTCCTCTAAATCAACTAAATCCTTTAAAATCATTAGGTCCTTAAAATGAAATAGTTATGATGATAACTAGATCATAGCCTCCCATTAAGTGAATGATAATGGGTCTATCAGTTGGATAATCATTGGAGGTCCAAAGGTCTGGTGCTTATCGGCTGATGGAGTTGTCATTCATAATATGATTTTTTGACTGCATCTTTCTAAATGGTGGTTAGGTTAGCCAACCAAAGTTGGGCCTAATCATTCATTGGCTAAATGGGCCAAGTATGGTCATGTTAATAGTTGGACCTAACCAGACCTTTTCAGTAGAGGCCAAAGCCTACTGATTAGGGACTGAAGCAAAATTTAAATTATTAAAAATTATTTAAAAAAATAGTTGGTTATGAACCTACCCTTAAATGTACATGGGTTGGCCAACCAAAGTTGGGCTTGTGTGCAGTCTAAGTGGATTCTAGTACCCACTAAGAAATTAGGATAATTCCTCGAATTGGAGGTAGAGACTATCAATTCAAATAAAATAGTGGGAGAAACTTTTTGATTAAAGTCTAAATCTTAAGGTTTAATGAATCAATTACTAATTAGGTTATAATTTTTTTTTGTGCAGATATGGCCACTTCCTTATCGCTCCGATCATTGTTGGACAATGATAAGTTGGTGGGACCCAACTTTGATAGCTGGTACCGAAAGTTGAAGATAGTCCTAGAGCATGAACGGATCCTATATGTGATAACAGATCCTACACCTGAAAAGCCAACTGCCAATGCACATAGAACAGTCAGAGACACTTACCAAAAGTGGCTTAGTGATCGGACCATGGTGCACTGCATCATGCTGGCTGCTATGAGCAATGAGTTTAGTTACAGATTTGAGACAGCTCAGTCAAAGGACATGCTTCAAGTGTTGGAGGATGCCTTTGGCACACCCGATGATATGGAGAGGCACAAGACTAGTTGTGCCATCTTCAATGCTAAAATGCGGGATGGTGCCTCTGTCATTGATCATGTATTGTACATGATCGAGCTGATAGAGCATTTGAGCAAGCTCGGCTTTCCTTTGCATGAGCAGCTTGGAAAAGATGCAATACTGAACTCGCTACCCAAGTCTTATCTCCCATTCCTCACTCATTATAGAATGACAAAGCTTGAAGTAAACTACCACGGATTATTGGGGTTGCTTCAGATCTTTGAGAAGGATCACCAACTCTACAAGTAGTCGGTAAACTTAGTGGGAGGTTCATCTTCTGGTTCTCAACCCTTTGAGAATGGAAAGAAGAACAAGAAGAAGAAAGTGAAGAAGGTGCAAGTCAGGCTGGGACATCAGTGCAGGGCCAGACCAGAAAGATCAAGCCCGATAAGAGTCAAACTGAATGCTTCTTTTGCAAGAAGTGGGGGCACTGGAAGAGGAACTATTCTCAGTACATTGCCTTCCTAGATCCGAACAGGCAAAAAAAGAAGCAAGCTGTTGCTGGGCAAGGTATTTATATGATAACTCTTTGTAATTTTTCTATTTGTGATATAACTGACTAGGTATTGGATACCAGTAGCCCTTACCATATTTGCAATTCGTTGTAAGGGTTGTAGGTCAGTAGGAGATTCGAGCAAGGTGAGAGGTTCCTAAACATTGGAGATGGAAGATCAGTTCCAGTTCTAACATTAGGAATCTTTAAACTTGTATTTGAGTCCCATACTGTTGTTCTTAATTATTGTCATTTCTGTCCCAGTTTCTTTTTAAATATTATTTCGTAGGCCTTTTGGCCAAAAATGATTATGAAATTTTAATAAAGAAATAAGTTTGTAATATCATTATGAATGGTATTACTATTTTTTGTGGACATTTGAACAATGGTGTGTATATATTATCACAACCTGTTAACGTAGTCTATTCTACTGGCAAGCACCCTAGATTAGATAGTGTATCAGATATCTACTTATGGCACTGTAGGCTAGGTCATATAAACAAGAACAAGATAAACAGGTTGACTCAAGAGGGAATCCTCGAAGTCAGTGATTGTGAATCACTTCTAACCTGTGAGTCTTGTCTTCTTGGTAAAATGATCAAGTCACCTTTTACAGAAAAAGGTGAGAGAGCTACTGAGTTCTTGGGCCTAATACATGCTGATATATGCGGGCCCATGAGCACAAGTGCTAGAGATGGATATTTCTACTTCATCACTTTCATGGATGATCTATCCAGATATGGATATGTATGTCTGATGAAACATAAGTTGGATTTATTTGAACTGTTCAAACGATTTCGAAGTGAAGTAGAAAAACAAACTAGGAAGAGTATTAAAACTCTTCGGTCTAATCGAGAAGGGAAATACCTTTTTGGTGAGTTTCTCACATATCTAGGAGAGAATGAGATTCTCTCCCAATGGACTCCTTCAAGAACACCACAGTATAATGGCATGTCTAAAAGGAGAAATTGGACTCTGTTAGACATGGTCCGATCCATGATGGGTTTTTCCAGCCTGTCGATATTCTTCTGGGGATATGCACTTGAATCGACCTGTTATCTATTAAATTAGATTTCAAATAAATCTATAATTAAAACTCCATATGAGATATAGACAGGGCGTAAGCTAGCACTTTCACACCTTAAGGTCTGGGGGTGCCCGACCTATGTCAAACGGTTAGTTATGAAGGAAAAACCATCTTTTTCCTTTGTAGGATCTTTCAGATTTCATCAAATCTGGGATAGAATAATTTAAAAATTTTATCCTATGCTATTTCAGATCTAATATCTATTAGATCTAATTTTATTATCTGATATTTAAAAATTTAAAATTAAATCTAAAAGTATGAGAAGTATAGACATACCTCAAGGGTAATCTAATTACCCTGTAGATGATCTCAGCACAGCCCGAGGTTCTGATATAGCCACGCAAGCACCTGACCTCTACCGATATCCACTCAAGTAGGACTTAGAATGTCTTTTCTTCATGAATCTACACTCCAAAAATTAGATCTCTATCTAATTTGAAAGTACTTCAGAACTCCTTCTGAAGTTGGAGCAGCAGCCTGTCAAAGATGTCCTGCAGCCTTCCTGTTCCAGGCATCACCATGCCTTGGACCTTTGCCAGATGGACATCCAACACCTTGGACATGAAGAGGGGAGATAGGAGAGTATGGAGGACATGGAGAAGAAGGGAGGGGGCAGCAGATTTGATGGTTTTTCATAAAAACTTGAAACCCTAGGCGCAGACAGGGTTTATATAGACCCTGTTGCACTATGTAGTGCCACATCATTCGACCCATCAAAAAATTCTAATTAATTCTGAAAAAATTCTGATTGATGGAGTGATGTCATCTAATCCCATCAGATAAGAATTCCCACCCTCTCTCCTATGTTGGCACCAACTTTGGATAAGCACAAGCAAGGGTTGGCGCCAAAGAGTCCATGTTAATCAGGACTCTTCATCCTTATCCATTTGGGGTTCCCACCTTAATCCAATTGGACTCACACCATAATCTGAATATGACACCCAATTCAATGTGATTTTGGCATGTGGACACTCTACAAAAATCCTTCAATGAGCTCTCTTCAGTTTAAGACCCATATGTCAATATTTGACAGATGTCCTAAAATGAAAATGGCAGGTGTTAGAATTTAGCAGGTGCTTGTCTTAAATTCATCTCATGAATTAAGACAAGCCTTTTTTGAACTGGACAAGCTTTATTTAGACTGAGAAAAATTTTCTCAAGGTTCTTTAGATGAGTTAAATCATATTTGGCTCAGTCGAGATAGAAAAGATTACATGAGGAGAAAGTTAGGCTCAAACGAGTGCTAGCACGATTTTCTTGAACCTAATTGGATCTAATCCAAATCAATTGGGTTAGCCCAATTGATGACATCCAGATCCTAACCCTTGTTTGTGTGATCCAGTTAGGTTCAATTTTGTATGGTAATGAGACATGTCATGATCTCATCATCGACATCATCGAAACTCCTTTCGATGGATCAGAACTCTTCTGATGCAGACAATTAGAATGATCGATCATCAATATCATTCTAATTGCTTCCAAAATCCACCAGTGACACCTAGCAGTATATGGTGGCAACCCATCAGAGCTGAAGATAAACCTCTCGGTGCAGCTACCTGTGTGATTGAGTTCCTCTATCATGAGTCCTGACTGAATTAGGGTTAAGGTGGACTCATCAAACCCAACATCAGTCATATGAATCAATCGATCGATCCGAGTCCGATGTGAAACTCCAATGGAAAATTTATTTTCATTATTTCACTCTGCCATAGCTATGGGCTTAAGGACTTGATCTTTCGATCATCATAGGACTACTCCTCTCATCTACCGAGATTGATAGATCCCATCTTGGTGCGACCTAGTTCCTACAATGAATATGCTACAGCCAACATACACCTCATTATTTTGAATGGCTAGGAGATCGAGTTATGGTGTAGTAAAATTATAACACACTCAAGGTGAACTATCGATGCACCTCAGGTCAAAGAACTAGACACACAACTGCAGCATTGAGCTAGTCATCGATGAGAAGGTAGACTTCTTTATGACTGCTCGATATAGTCACGCTCTGTACTCTCATTCTTAACGAATACCTGTACTCTTGCTTCGGTGTCTCCACATCGTAGACTCAAGACACATCTACCCTAAGAAAGTGATCGTATACCAACCTTCCGGATCGATCACCATCCTCATGATGATCCTATGGTCAGGAGCTATTTATAAGTTAGTTATGTAAATTCATGCCTTAAATTTTCAACTCTTGAAAATATGAATTGACATTCATACTAACTCAAAGGATGTATCACAGACACAATGTACACAATGTGATAGAAGAATAACCCATTTATTGATTTATAGTTAAAATTATAAATTTGTCCTTAGATTTATACAGGAATGTGTCAGCCAATCTGGCATCTAGGACACACATCTAACAAACTCCCACTTGACCTAATGCCAATTGGCTACATGTCTAAGTCCCATCTTCTCAAGGTGGGATTCGATCTTCTGCTGGCCTAATGGCTTTATCAGTGGGTCTGCCATATTGTCTGTGGAGTCGACTCTCTTGACCTCGACGTAACCCTTTTCGAGGTAATCATGGATCAAATGGAATCGCTGCTCGTTGTGCTTGGACTTCTGGTGAGACCTTGGCTCCTTTGCTAGGGCTATGGCGCCATTATTATCGCAGTAAAGAGGGATGGCATCTGATGACATCACTCCAAGCTCTGTGGCGAACTCTTGTACCAGAATACCTCCTTCGTAGCTTTCGATGCAGCAATATACTCTGCCTCCATGGTGGAATCAGCAATCACCGTTTGCTTGGAACTCTTCCAGCTAACTGCACCATCATTGCAAATGAACAAACTCCCAGATGTCGACTTTCAATCATCTATATCAGACATAAAGTCTGAGTTTGTATATCCTTGAATCTGGAGTTCTCCATTTTCAAAGACTAGAAACATATCCTTAGTCCTTCTTAAGTACTTAAGGATATATTTCACAGAAGTCTAGTGCTCTTTGCCTGGATTCGATTGATATCTGCTTGTGACACTCACAGCATGGGCTATATCAGGTCGTGTACATAGCATGACATACATGAGGCTCCCTATTGCCGAAGCATAAGGGATTTTGCTCATGCGTTCAATCTCCTCAGGTGTGCTAGGGCACATCTTCTTGGAGAGATGAATGCCATGTCTAAAAGGTACTAAACCTCTTTTGGAGTTTTTCATGCTAAACCTTTTTAGCACCTCCTCTTTGTACATCTTCTGTGAAAGTCTCAGTATCCTATTTGATCTATCTCTATAGACCTTAATACCCAGTATAAAGGATGCCTCTCCTAAATCTTTCATAGAGAACTCCTTAGACATCCATACTTTGATTGAGGTCAACATGGGAATGTCATTCCCAATTAGAAGGATGTCATCTACGTATAATACGAGAAAGACAACTGTGCTTCCACTGACCTTTTTGAACACATATGGTTCCTCCTCGTTCTTGATGAAACCAAACATTTTGATCACATCATTGAAATGAGTATTTCAGCTCTGAGATGCTTGCTTAAGTCCATAAATGGATCTTTGCAGCTTGCAGACCTTGTGATCATCATCACTGGATGTGAAACTAAGTGGCTGTTCCATATAGATATCTTCTTCAAGATATCCATTTAAGAACGTCATTTTCACATCCATCTATCATATTTCATAATCAAAATAGGCTGCAACAGCAAGCAATATGTGGATGGATTTTAGCATGGCTACGGGCGAGAAGGTATCCTGATAGTCAATGCCTTCACGCTGACTATAACCTTTTCCTACGAGCCTAGCCTTGAATGTCTCCACATTCCCATCTGCACCTATCTTTCTCTTGAAGATCTATTTACACCCAATAGGTACAATACCTTCAGGTGGATGTAACAAGGTCCAGACTTGGTTTGAGTATATCGAGTCAATTTCTGATCTCATTGCCTCTAACCATTTCTCGGAGTCGATATCTGATATCGCCTTGTCATAGATCTTGGGATCATCACCATGAACCCCATTTTTTGTGAAGAACATTTCCTCTACATCCTCATGTATGGTACCTAAGTACCTTTCAGGAGGATGGAAAACCCTAATCGATCTACGAGGTGGAAGAGGTTGTGTTAGGACTGATTTTGATTGATTTGATTCCTCAGGTTCTTTAGCTCGTTGCTTTTGTGAGACATTCTCCTTGAGCTTTATTATTCTTCCGATGCCACCATCTTGAATAAACTATTTTTCAAGAAAAATAGCATTTTGACTCACAATCACATTGTGGTCTTTCAGAATATAAAAATAGTATCCTAATGACTCTTTAGGATATCCTATGAACCGAGCTCTAAAAGACCTGAACTCTAACTTGTCCGTCTGCTGTCTCTTGACATGAGCCAGACAACTCCAAATTCTGAGATGATTCAGACTTGACTTCTTACCATGCCATATCTCATACAGTGTGATAGAAATGATTTTAGAGAGAATCCTATTCAATACATAAATTGCTGTCATGAGACAATGTCCCCAAAGAAATTCAGGGAGGTCTGTGAAGCTCATCATGGAACGGACCATATCTAATAGGGTCCGATTTTTCCATTCTGAAACCCTGTTGAGTTAAGACATTCCAGGTGGAGTCCATTGAGAGACTATACCATTATCCTTAAGATAGTCTAGGAACTCCCGACTAAGGTATTCATCTCCTCGATCTGATTGAAGAACCTTAATGGGCTTTCCTGTTTGTTTTTCTACCTCATGTCTGAATTCTTTGAACCTTTCAAAAGCTTCAGACTTGTGTTTCATTAGAAACACATATCCATACCTAGACATATCATCGATAAAGATAATGAAATAGATGTAGTTGCCTCTAGCCGGCACATCAAATGGGACGCACACATCCATATGTACTAGGGCAAGTAGGTCTGTGGCCCTTTCTCCATGTCCCACAAAAGGAAGCTTGGTCATTTTGCCTTGAAGGCATGATTCACAAACTGGATATGACTCAAAAGTCAACAGACTTAATAGCTCAGATTTCTCCAATTTGTTAACCCTATCTTCCGCTATATGACCTAGCCTTAGGTGCCACAGATACTTATCATTTAGACTATCTCTGGGCCTTTTAATTCCTATGGCATTCATATTTTGCTCGATATTAAATACATATA
Organism: Elaeis guineensis; assembly: GCF_000442705.2. Lineage (NCBI taxonomy): Eukaryota > Viridiplantae > Streptophyta > Magnoliopsida > Arecales > Arecaceae > Elaeis > Elaeis guineensis. The sequence continues at coordinate 37,422,202 of NC_026004.2, read as the reverse complement.
CATCAATATGTAACTGATAGAGACCGTTAATAAGAAAACCATCTGCAACTTTATTATTTTCATAAAATATGTTACAATGATCCTTATGAAAGCTAATCACATAACCTTCTTGTGCTAAACATGAAACAGAAATTAAATTCCTGCTTGTTGCAGGCACATAATAACAATCTCTAAGAAATAAATCTAATCCTAACGATAATCGCAGAGGATAGGTTTCCATGGCCACAGCAGCAACTCTTGCTCCATTCTCAATGTGTAGGATCATCTCCCCATCTCTCAGCCTCCTGTTCTCCTCAAGACCCTGCATAGAAGTGCACAAATAAGCACTGGAACCAGAGTCAAGCATCCAACTGGATGTAGAAGAAATCGTAAGATTAGATTCTAAAATGAGCATACCTCTAGAAGGACCATCCTTCTTATTCTTCAGGGTGGCCAGGTACTGAGGACAGTTCCGCTTCCAATGGCCATCTGATTGGTAGTGGAAATATTTTTCCTTATCAGCAGCCTTCTTCTTCGGTTCTGTCTTCTTCTTCTTGCCATCCACCTTCTGCTTCTTCGCAGACTTCTTTTTCTTTCCAAAAGATTTTCTCTTGGAAGAAGTTCGCTCCACAGTAAGAACTGAGCCTTTTGAACCCTTCATAGAAAGCTCAGTCGTAACCAGCATGTTCATTAACTTGGCCAAGGTACACTGCATCTTATGCATATGAAAGTTCATGATGAATTGACCATATGCATCAGATAAGGACTGAAGGATCACATCAATCTAAAAATCTTTGTCTAAGATGATACCGAGCTTCTCAAGCTTCTCAAGGTCTTTGATCATTGTCAAACAGTGATCTTGGATTGACTATCCATCACGCATCTTGGCCTTAAAAAGTCTTTGACAGACTTGATACTTGGCCGCGCAACTCTGTTCACCAAACAACTCTTGTAGGTGAGCCAACATTTGGTGGGTAGTCAAAATATTCTCATGTTGGCACTGTAAGTCATCAGACATTGCACCCAACATATAGTACCTTGCTTTGTTATCATCATCCTTCCACTTTTCCAGAGACGCTCTCTGTTCAGCAGTCGGACGTGCTGGCATGGCAGGTGGATCTTGATCCAAGATATGAGTCAATTTTTTGAAATCTAGAATAATTTTGTAGTTTCTCAACCAATCCTTGAAATTAGGTTCAGTCAATCTGTGGGTGTCTAGTATTTTGGTCAGGGGGTTTGAGGCAGACATATTTCCTGTAGAGAGTCAAAAGTTTTTAGTTAGATTTTATAATCAGACTTAACCAATTTGTTTGGAGTTTTTATTTTTAAACAAATTAGGCTCCCACTATTTTCTCAGATCCCTACACTCCCTTGGTAAAGATGTGAAAATCTCCGTGATCAGTGATTTCTAGTGGGTGGTGTGGTCTCACCGACTGGCTCACCACCTCACCTAACAGTTATTGGTGATGGATCAACCGATGAGTGGACAACTCTTGTCCAATAATTCTCTAATCATGGTGCACCTAAAACTTGGTCTCTAATTCATGAAGCTCATCGTGTCCGAAATATTGCTCCAATCCTTAGTTAAGTCAGACCCACCATTTGCATAAACTAGATTTCTGATTGGGTCCCTCACCATATCCGAAATATTGAGCCCAACCCATCCTTTAATTCATAGCATCCAATGCCTAATGGACATGGTTGCATCTTTCCGGTGCAACTGAGCCACTGTAACCAGTCGAAAACAATCAACCCCGAGAAGGGCCCGCACATCCATAATGGTGGAAGACCTAGACATAATATTTTTTTAGAGAGATTTGATTTAGGTCTCATTAAACTTGACTTGACATAGTCATAACAATTATGACTAACCTAGTGGCATGGGTTAGCTCGAATTCTTAGCCACCTCTAATCTGAACTGGGTTGACACATATGGCCAGGTAAGTGAGACTGATGGAAGGGATATGCCATTAACTTGACAAGAACGCATTCGAGTCGAGTAGCTCCCAATTAAAAACCAGTCAGTCACATCTGTCCAACTTACCTTAGACACCAAATTGTCGAACCAGAACTAATTGGGTTAGCCTACAATCCAGGCTCTAACCACTGAGCCAAATTAGGTCTTAACTTGATCAGGTCACATCTAAATGTGATTCGACCTTGACCCAGATTTAATCCTATTAGGCTGGTCAATTATTAGCTTTCATGATCCTACCTAACCAACTCTTGATTCGATTTGATCAACCGTTAGATCTAATTGAGCTACCCAAGCCCGAACCCAATTTTATGAAAATATCTTAGATCTGAAATTCTCAATTTTAGACCTAATTGATTTCATAAACTTAATTTATTAATTAAGTTTGGGTTCATAAATAAGACATGTAAAATAAATTCTAGGATTTCAGGATCTAGGATTTTGCAGAAAAGTAAGTTTTGATTTCTGATTAAGGATGAACGCACAGCACCCCTACACGTCATAAAAACACCCCATTGAATGGGAAGAGAGGGTCTTAAAATCTTACTTTATTCTTTTGACTGGACGGCCATGAGGGACATCTTAATCAAAAATATAAATTTAACTACAAAACTAGTTAGATCTAAATTTACATATCTCATATATAATTTAAGATCTAACTAATACATGCTTTGCATACATCTCATGTATCAAAAATAGATCTAATTAACATGCTTTTAGATCTGATACATCACATGTAATATCTAAAAAATAAGATTTAAATTGAACTATTCAAAATTAAATCTATTCTAGACAAGTTACTGGAACAATTCTACAACTAGTCTAGGCATGCAACAGATCAATTTTATGAAAAAATTAAAATTTTGTTTTTTATTTTCTGATCTAATTATAATACTTATAATATCAAAAAAATAAAAAATAAATTAGATTTAATTCATATTTTAATCTCATTAAAATATAAAACTTAAGACTGTTCATGGATTCAACTAATCCTAGTCTAGTCATGCATCTCATGCATGTTAGATCTTATTAGATTTAATTTTAAATATTTTGATTTTAGATTCTATCATATCTGATGTGATATCTAAAATATTTTAATATCAAATAAATAAATATAAAAAATTAGATCTAAATTAGATCTGAAATAGAGCCAAAAACTTGGCTCTGATACCAGCTGAAGAAAAAACCGCCTTTTTTCTTTGTAGGATCTTCCAGATTTCATCAAATTTGGAGTGAAATAATTTAAAAAATTTATGCTATACTATTTTAGATCTAATATCTATTAGATTAAATTTTATTATTTAATATTTAAAAATCTAAAATTAAATCTAAAAGAATGAGAAGTATAGACATACCTCAAGGATAATCTGATTACCCTGTAGATGATCTCAGCACAGCCCGAAGTTCTGATGTAGCCACACAAGCACCTAGTCTCTACTAATATCCACTCAGGTAGGACCTAGAATGTCTTCTCCTTGTAAATCTATGCTCCAAAAATAAGATCTCTATCTGATTTGAAAGTGCTTCAGAACTCCTTCTGAAGTTAGAGCAGTAGCCTGTCGAAGATGTCCTGCAGCCTTCCTGTTCCAGGCATCACCATGCCTTGGACCTTTGCCAGATGGATGTCCAACTCCTTGGACATGAAGAGGGGAGATAGAAAAGCAGGGAGGATGTGGAGAAGAAGGGAGGGGGTGGCAGCTTTGATTGTTTTTCACAAAAACTTGAAACCCTAGGCACAGACAGGGTTTATATAGACCTTGCTGCACTGTGCAGTGCCACATCATTCGACCACTCAAAAAATTCTAATTAATTTTGGAAAAATTTTGATTGGTGGATTGATATCATCAAATCCCATTAGATAAGAACCCCCACCCTCTCTCCTATATTGGTGCCAACTTTGGATAAGCACAAGCAAGGGTTGGCGCCAAAGAGTCCATGTTAATCAGGACTCTTCATCCTTATCCATTTGGGGTGCCCACTTTAATCCAATTGGGCTCATGCCATAATCTAATTATAGCACCCAATTTAATGTGGTTTTGGCATGTGGACACTCTACAAAATCCTCCAATGAGCTCTCTTCAGTTTAAGACCCATATGTCAACATTTGACAGATATCCTAAAATGAAAATGGCAGGTGTTAGAATTTAGCAGGTGCTTGTCTTAAATTCATCTCATGAATTAAGATAAATCTTTTCTAAGTTGGAAAAGCTTTATTTAGATTGAGAGAAATCTTCTCAAAATTCTCTAGGTGAGTCAAATCATATTTGGTTCAGTCGAGATAAAAAAGATTACACGAGGAGAAAGTTAGGCTCAATCGAGTGCTAGCACGATTTTCTTGAACCTAATTAAAACTAATCCAAATCAATTGGGTTAGCCTAATTGATGACATCCAGATTCTAACTCTTATTTGTGTAACCCAGTTAGGTTTAATTCTGTATGGTAATGAGACATGTCGTGATCTCATCATCGACATCATCGAAACTCCTTTCGATGGATTAGAACTCTTCTGATTCAGGCAATTAGAATGATCGATCATGAATATCATCCTAATTGCTCTCAAAATCCACTAGTAATACCTAGCAGTATATGGTGGCAACCCATCAGAACTAAAGATGACCTCTTGGTGCAGCTACCTGTGTGATTGAGTTCTTGTATCATGAGTCCCGACTGAATTAGGATTAAGGTGGACTCGTCAAACCCAACATCAGTCATATGAATCAATCGATCGATCCGAGTCCGATATAAAACTCTAATGAAAAACTCTTTTCCATTATTTTACTCTGCCATGGCTATGAGCTTCAAGACTCGATCTTTCGATCATCATAGGACTACTCCTCTCATCTACCGAGGTTGATAAATCCCATCTTGGTGCGACCTAGTTCCTACAATGAATATGCTACAGCCAACATATACCTCAGAATTTTGAATGGCTAGGAGATCGAGTTATGGTGTAGTCAAACTATAACACACTCAAGGTGAACTGTCGATGCACCTCAGATCAAAAAACTAGACACACAACTGCAGCATCAAGCTAGTCATCGACGAGAAGGTAGACTTCCTTATGACTGCTCGATATGGTCACGCTCTGTACTCTCATTCTCAATGAATACCTGTACTCTTGCTTCAGTGTCTGTACACCGTAGACTCAAGACACATCTATCCTAAGGAAGCGATCGTACACCAACCTTCCAGATCGATCACCATCCTCATGATGATCCTATGATCAGGAGCTGTTTATGAGTTAGTTATGTAAATTCATGCCTTAAATTTTCAACTCTTGAAAATATGAATTGACATTCCTACTAACTCAAAAGATGTATCACAGACACAATGTACACAATGTGATAGAAGAATAACCCATTTATTGATTTATAATCAAAATTATAAATTTACCCTTAGATTTGTATAGGAATGTGTCAGCCAATCTGGCATCTAGGGCACACAATAAGTTTATTTCTGTAGGCCTTCTAGCCAAAAATGATTATAAAATTTTAATAAAGAAATAAGTTTGTAATATCATTATGAATGGTGTTTCTATTTTTTGTGGACTTTTGAACAATGGTGTGTATATGTTATCACAACCTGTTAACGTAGTCTATTCTACTGGCAAGCACCCTAGATTAGATAGTGTATCAGATATCTACTTATGGCACTGTAAGCTAGGTCATATAAATAAGAACAAGATAAACAGGTTGACTCAAGAGAGAATCCTCGAAGTCAGTGATTGTGAATCACTTCCAACCTATGAGTCCTGTCTTCTTGGTAAAATGATCAAGTCACCTTTTATTAAAAAAGGTGAGAGAGCTACTGAGCTCTTGGGCCTAATACATACTGATGTATGCAGGCCCATGAGCACAAGTCCTAAAGGTGGATATTTCTACTTCATCACTTTCACGGATGATCTATCTAAATATGGATATGTCTATCTAATGAAACATAAGTTGGATTTATTTAAAATATTCAAATGATTTCGAAGTGAAGTAGAAAAATAAACTGGGAAGAGTATTAAAACTCTTCGGTCTGATCGAGGAGGGAAATACCTTTCTGGTGAGTTTCTCACATATCTAGGAGAGCATGGGATTCTCTCCCAATAGACTCCTTTAGGAACACCACAACATAATGGCATGTCTGAAAGGAGAAATCAGACTCTGTTAGACATGGTCCGATCCATGATGGGTTTTGCCAGCTTGTTGATATCCTTCTGGAGATATGCACTCGAATCGGCCTGTTATCTGTTAAATTGGATTTCAAGTAAATCTGTAATTAAAACTCCATATGAGATATGGATAGGGCGTAAGCCAGCACTTTCACACCTTAAGGTTTGGGGGTGCCCGGCCTATGTCAAACAGTTAGTTATAGATAAACTTAGACCTAGGTCTGACAAATACAAATTCATAGGGTACCCCAAGGAGACCAAAGGATATTTTTTCTACCATGCTGATGAACGAAAGATATTCGTCAGCCTTAAGGCAATCTTTCTAAAAAAGGAGTTCCTTGGTGAAGGAACCGTTGCCTCTAAGGTTGAACTTGATGAAGTTCAACACATAGAAAGACCGACACCAATAGCTAAATCAGAGTCGGATTTGATTAGATCAGATTCGAAGCCCAATGTACCTGCATCATTAAGGCAATCCGATAGAGTACCATGTCAGTCGGACAGATACTATGATTTCTTGATCTGAAATGGTGATCCCATCGAACTCGATGAGAACAATAAGGATTCGATCACCTATATGGATGCAATGCAGAGATCTGATTCTGAGAAATGGCTTGAAGCCATGAAATCCAAAATGAAGTCCATGAAGGTCAACGATGTGTGGACATTGGTTGACCCACCTGAAGGGGTTATACCCATTGGGTGTAAATGGGTCTTCAAAAGGAAGAGGGGTGCAGATGGAAAGGTGGAGACCTATAAAGCCTATCTGGTTGCCAAGGGATATCGTCAACATTATGGTATTGACTATAACGAGACGTTCTCCCCTATGGCAATGCTCAAATCCATTCGGATAATGCTTGCAATAGCTGTCCATCTGGATTATGAGATCTGACAGATAGATGTAAAGACAGCTTTCCTGAATGGAGAGCTGATCGAAGAGGTATATATGATACAACCTAAGGGGTTTACATCCACAGATGAGTCCAAGGTATGCAAGCTTCAGAGATCTATTTATGGATTGAAGCAAGCTTCTCGGAGTTGGAACATGTATTTTGATAAGGTGATCAAAATGTATGGCTTCGTTAAGAATGGAGAAGAGTCTTGCATCTATAAATGGGCAAATGGTCCAGTTGTGGCATTCTTTGTCTTGTACGTGGATGATATTCTCTTAATCGAGAATGACATCCTCGCACTACAGGAAATAAAAGTTTGGTTGTCATTACAGTTCTCCATGAAGGACTTGGGTAAAGCATCCTACATCCTAGGGATAAAGATCTATAAGGATAGATTTAAAAGGATGCTTGGGTTATCTCAGTCCACGTACATAGACACTGTGCTGAAGAGGTTCAGCATAAAAAATTTCAAGAAGGGCTATCTATCGATAGGCCTTGAAATTTCTCTCTTTAAGAAGGATTATCTGACAACTCCTGAAGAGAGAGAGCATATGAGTAGAGTCCCATATGCTTCAACTGTGGGATCTATCATATATGCCATGATATGTACAAGGCTAGATGTGGCATACTCACTAGGAGTAGTGAGTAGATACCAATCTGATTCTGAAAAAAATCATAGAAAAGTGGTTAAAGCCATCCTTAAGTATTTAAGAAATATTAAGGACCAATGGTTGGTTTATGGCAAATCAGATCTGAAACTTGTGGGCTTCACAGACTCTAGCTTTCAATCTGACCATGACGACAGCAGAAGCATGTCGGGTTATATCTTTAGTCTGAATGGTGGAGCCATCTGCTGGAAGAGTTTCAAGCAGCATACTGTGGCAGACCCTGTTTGTAAGGCAGAGTACATCGTAGCATCGGATGCCATGAAGGAAGCTATGTGGCTGAGAAAATTCATCATCGAGCTTCGAGTAGCATCCTCCCTCGATGGTCCGATCCTGCTCTACTGCGACAGCACTGGTGCCATTGTTCAGACAAAAGAATCCAAAGCACACCAATGGACGAAGCACATTTTGCACCGCTTATACCTGATCCAGGAGATCATGGATCAAGATGACGTCGACCTTCAGAAGATCGACGGAAAGGAGAACCTAGCCGACCTCTTCACAAAAGCCCTGACGATAAAGGAGTTCGACAACCATAAGTCGAAGATGGGTATTAGATACTGTGTCGAGTGACTTTAGGACAAGCGGGAGTTGTTGAAAAATATATCCCAAAAACCAATCGTCAACCTGTTGACGGTTGAGCAACCTTGTATTGTAATTGATTTGTTAGTAAATAAAATATATTTTTAGCATTTTCATCATAAGTTTTCATCTTCTAATGAACTCCATTGTTGTGATGAAGTTCTTAGGACTATTTAGGTTTGATAAAGAGAGAATTTATCGATTAGTCCTTAAAACTGTTCACGACCAAATGATAGGCTGTTAATAAGAACGACAGCTTCTATCGAGTATAGGTCGCTGTAGGCCATATGGGTTGATTGTCCTCTTAACCAAAGAGTGTGGAGACACTGATATGGCATACAGATGAGGTAAGGGTACATCATCATTGAACGTGATCAACTCCAGAGCATTCTGCTATCGAGAATGTCTCTGATGGGATATAGGTATAAGTATCCCTTAGACCTGAGATTGCCTCAGTGACTTGCAAGAAACTCACTGTGCTTTGGTATTGGACTAACTGAATTTTTAATTCAGTGATGGAAAGCTTCTGGGCACAGTCAAGTACTTATGAAGTTAGAGTGTGATCAAGATGGGATTGACCACTCCAAGAGTTGGAGAAGAATGAGTCACTGTTTTTCAATTTAGCAAAACCTTGGCCAGGATAATTCATCAGATAAATTTGATATTTTGAAATACAATGTGGACAACTTGATCAGAGTTGATAGTTGAACTCTGAGGTGTCCTATAAGCATTTTGATCAGGGGGATGAATTATATAAAAACTATATCCGCATGGGTTCTAAGGATGTTGTTCTACACATTTGACTTATCCAGCCATCGGGTATCATTGCTAGATCATCACTTCGATTGGTATAAAAATTTATTTCTATACTACCAACTTAGGTTCGAACCTATGAGGTCATACACATTAGAGTTCATGATCCGATCGGATGGTTGATCAACGATTAAGTATCGTTCTAGGGTTAAACGATCAATACGATTGACATTTGACCTAGTGCAAGTGTTGTAGGAGGATCGATTAGCAATTTGACTACTAATTGGCTTAATTTGATTAAGCCAATGGGTTAAGATTAAGTTTAATTGAATATGATTTAATTATATTTGGATTGGGCTTGATTGGATCAAGTCCAATTGGTTTATTGGATAAGCCAAGTACAAGGAAAAACTAGTCCTAGTTCAATTAGGACTTGGGTCAACCTAATTTTTAATTTGATTAAAAAATTAAATCAAATTTAAATTTAATTTAATTAGATTAAATTAAGTTTTTAATTGGGTTAAAATCTATTTTAATTAGATTGATTTGATTTTGGTTTGATTTGATTTGAGAAACCAAATTTGAACAAATCATAGATTGAATCCTAGTAAGACTAGGATTCCACCTTGCGCCACCTTAGCCCCCCACACCCACTCTCTCTTATTTTGTGTGACAAAATCATCTCTCCCAGGCCTTCATGCACACCCAAAGCTTTCCACTCTTTCTCTCTTACATGGAATGTGGTTGTGGACCAAGTCAAAGTAGGAATTAGTTTGGATTTCAAATTCTATGAGATAGAATTTTAGGAAACCAAAACTCTTTCCTTATAGCACTAATTTTATCTAGATTTTTTTTTGAGATTTTTGTGACTTTTATGGCACATATTATGCACCCTTTGTTGGTGATCCATGACAGAAAAAGGAGGGGGCACCCAAGAGTTGGGCACCACTTGTCTTGCCCTGTTTGAATTTTCCTTGACTAGGTATTTGACTTAGACAAAGATTCTTCATATCTATTTATTTAAAATGAATTTCTTCTTGAACATTTTATGGATTATAGAGTATTAAGAGACCTTTGGGGCATGTGAAAATCAAAAAGAAAGAGTGTTAGGGTATGGAGATATAATAGACACAAAACTGTGTCTAGGTTAGAGCAAAGAGAAGAAGAAGAGGGTCTTCTTCTAGGGTTGCTGTGTTCACCTCTTTCCTTCCTCCATCTATGAGTTTTATGAAAGTATCTCATATATAAAACTCTTTCTCCTACTTTTCATCTTTGGAAGAGTCCAAATTAAGAAGAAGGAGGCATCTGATCGACCATCGAAGAAGGATCAGCACAGTACTAGCATACTGTGCTGATTTCCTGGACCAGGACTTCTGATCGTGATTCATGGGCTCGTGTGGATGACTCCTAGAGGTCGGATATGTGTATGGCTCACAACATCATTTTCAAGCCTGGATCAGCAAAGTTAGAATGTCTAACTTGCAAGATAATAGATCTGATCTATTATATTTTACATACATTAGATGTAGTATAGAAATATGTTGATATGATCAACATGTAGTTCTTGCTCTTTATATTTTTATTTTTGATTTATTGCCATGTAATAATCATGTAATAAGATCTTAGATCTAGAGATTCTCTAATTTTATAATATAAATTTTGATTTATATTAATCTTCTACTGCCTGATCTTGAAAATATTTCAAGATCTAACCCTGAAACTCTAGATCTAGTTCCTTCATTAATTCCTTCATCAAGGAACTCCTTTTTCAGAAAGACTATCCGACTGTTGACAAACACCTTTTGTTCTGCAGTTAGGTAAAAGTAATACCTTTTAGTTTTCTTTAGGTACCCTACGAACAAGCATCTATCAGACTTCGGTCCAAGCTTATCTGTCTTTGAATGCTTGACATAAGCTGGACACCCCTAAATCCTAAGGTGTGAGAGCACCGGCTTACGCCCAATCCATATTTAAAATGATGTTTTATCGACAAAATTACTGGGCACATTATTCAAAATATAGCAGGCAGTTTCTAGAGCATATCCCCAAAAAGATATTGACAGACTCGCAAAACCCATCATGAATCGGACCATGTCTAACAAGGTTTGATTCCTCCTCTCTGATACCCCATTATGTTGTGTTTTCCAAGAGAACTCCATTATGAGAGAATCTCATTCTCTTGTAGATATGTCAGGAACTCACTGGTGAGGTATTCACCTCCTTGGTCTGATCAAAGGATCTTAATATTCTTTTCAGTTTATTTCTCTACTTCAGCATGGAATCGTTTGAACATTTCAAATGATTCTGACTTATGCTTTATAAGATAGACATACCCATACCTCGATAGATCATCTGTAAACATAATGAAGTAGTAGTATCCTCTTCTACCACTTATATTTATAGGCCTACATACATCAGTATGTATTAGACCTAGGATCTCACTGGCTCTCTCACCTCTTCCTTTAAAAGGTGACTTTGTTATCTTACCAAGTACACAGGACTCATAGGTAGGTAATGATTCACAATCATCTATCTCAAGGATACATTTCTTGATCAACCTGTCAATCCTATTCTTGTTCACATGACCAAACCTATAATGCCAAAGGTAGGATTCACTAACATTATCTAACTTAGGATGTTTGCTGGGTGTGTACATTACACTAACAAGCCGTGATATTATGTATATATCATATTTTAATTATCCATACATAATTGTAATATCATTCATAATGATATCACAAAAATCATCTTTTATCATAAACTTGTAACCAAGTTTGACTAAAAGACCTACAGAGATGACATTTATCAAAAAAAAGGGATAATAATGACAATCATCTAACATGACATTACTGGACTCGAAGACAAGCTGCAAAGTTCTCAAGGCCAGAACTGGAACAAGACTTTCAGTCTCCAACATTAAGAAACCACTGGCCCTCTTGAAACTTCCTACTTATCTATAGTCCCTACAATGAATTGCATATATTAATAGAATTTTCGATATCCAATATCCAGGTAGTAGTATCACAAACAGAGAAATTACAAGGAGTTATCATATAAGTACCTTATGAAGTAATCGATTGCTTCTTTCTCTTATTTTTATGCCTATTTGGGTCAAGGATAGCTATATAAGCAAGATAATTATTTTTTCAGTGATATAGCTTCTTGCAGAAGAAGCACTCTGCCTCGCTCTTGTCAACTTTTAATGGTTACTCTGCTTGGGATCGATGGCACAGAATTTCTGCACCTTTTTCTTCTTTCCTCTCTTAGAGGATCGATGCCTTACAGATGAACCTCCCACTAAATTTACTAGCTCCTTCTGGAGCTGGTGATCCTTCTTAAAAGTCTATAGTAACCCTAGCAAACCTTAGTAGTTTACTGCAGGCTTCGTCATTCTATAATGATTGAGAAAAGATAGGTAGGATTTTGGTAGTAAATTGAGGATAGCATCCTTGCCTAACTGTTCATGCAATAGAAAGCCAAGTTTGCTAAGGTGTTCAATCTACTCAATCATGTACAATACATGATCGATGACTAAAGTCTCCTCTCGCATATGGGCATTGAACACTATGCAGGAGGTTTTGTGTCTCCTCGCATCCTCAGGGTTATCGAAGGACTCATTCAACATTTAAATGATCTCCTCTGGCTATGCATCCTCGAACTTACGACTAAGTTCGTCGTTCATAGCTATCCTCATCACACAATGCACAGTCGTGCAGTCATTGAGCCACTTCATGTAAGTGTCTCTCACGGCATGAGGAGCATTGGCTGTAGATTTTCCAGGTACCTCATCCATAAAAATATATGAAATCTTCTTGTGCTCCAAGATGATCTTCAACTTTTAATACCAACTATCAAAGTTGGGTCCGATGAGCTCATTGCTGTCCAAAAATATATGGGGAGATAGTGTGTTGGCCATAATTGAAAGAAAAGATATTAGTCTATTTGTATATGAATTATTTTTAATTTTTAAGATATGGACTTTAGTCTAAAGATCCTCCCACTATTTTTATGAATTGATAGCCTCTACCTCCAACTCAAAGAATTACAGTAATTTCTTAGCAGGTACTAGAATCCACACAGACTACATTTCGGCCCGAGTATGGCTCGACCAACCCTAGTACATCCATAGATAAATTCATAACCAATTATTTCTCCAAACAACTTCTAGCAATTGGGTTTTGCCCCAGGCACTTCTTCAGCAAGCAGTGGCACCTCCACTGAAAATCCTGATTAAGTCCAACCATTGACATGACACACCAAGTGCATCTAATAAATAGATGTCCAGACCCGAGTGTAGCTCGGCTAACCTGAGCATTGATTTGAAGGTATATCATGATGATCATATGATGAATGATAATTTCAATATGTAATAAACACCAGGCGTGTGGCACCTTCAATGCCTATTTAGAATATTGGACTCATTATCATGCTCTTTAATGGGAGGCAATGATCAAATTATCTCATAACTTTATCACTTTATGAACTTAATAATTTAGAATATTTGATTTCATTGATCTGAGAATAAGAGAAGAAGTTGACCTGCAAGCTGCAAATTCTCTCACTGACTTCACCAAGTCATGTTAAGGATTAGACACAAGCTGGTCTAGAGACACCTAAATTAGTCATACTGATTCACCATAATGGCATGGGTCTGCACGAATCGATTAGTGATCTAATCAAAACATAATCAATCATGTTGGCCAAATAAGTGAGATCAGTGGGAGGGATATGCCTTTAACTCACCATAGACGCATCTAGATGAATAGCTCCCAATTAAAACCCACTTGATCGAATCTGCCAAATTTATCTTAGACACCAACTAGTTAATTAGTTTCGATTTGGCACACCAGAAGATTTGGGTTCAACCACGGAGCCATGATCATGGTCCATTTATTAGGATCAAACACATGAAATTGATCAAACTTTAACTATTGAGATTGACTTAGAGAAATCTTAACCTGATCTAATTCAAAACTTGATTAGATTTAATCAATTTCTTTACATGGTCCATATATGTTTCTAACCCTAGGTCTAACCCGTTAGAAGGATCTAATTCAATCTAACCCATTGCCCATTATTTTATGTGGTGTTTTAATAATCTTCAATTCTCAATTCTAGATCATTCAAACTTTAATTCAAAATTAAGTGTGTGAAACATGTATTTCAGTCTATAAAATTATTCTACAAGAATTTCAAGTGAAGCATACCATATGTTTCAACACATAAAAATAATTTTTTATAATATATTTAACAATTAAACATGCATAGGTATGATCTAAACTTCATATATACATCTCATATGTCATGACAACCTTTAGATCAATACCAATTATATCTTATGTAATATACAATTCAAATTTAAAATAATTTTATATCTAAATTTTATTCTATTGTAATGAATCATAAATTATTTTAGATTTAATCTAAATATATTTATGATCAAAATAATATATAAAAATCTATTTTTTTTTTTTCATAAAATTAGATCACAATGACACCCCTATACGTCATAAAAGAACCCATCGAATAGGCAAAAGAGAGATTAATCTCTTTAATCTTTTATGACCAGATGGTTTGGTGATCTCATCAATCTGAGTACTAGGCTACTAAGATCTAAAATCTAATTTTGTATATAATTACATCAACATATAATTATTGATAAAACTATTTTAGGTCATGAATATATCTTTGATTTTATCAATTATGTTCTTCATCTAATCCAATTAGATTTGATGCATCATATACATCATATCAGATCTGAAACATATCTTATATTAATTATAAAATATTAATTTTAAATTTGATATTATTTAAAAAATTAATTAGATACAAATATGAATGCATAAGGAATAAATTTTTAGTAAAATCTATTTTCGTGTAGTGCTGAATTTCGATAGGATTCAGATCTAAATATCTATCAAAATGAATCTAATTTAGATCTGAAATAAACTTCACTTCATAAGAAAAATAAAAATATTAAAATTTTATTAAAATAAATTTAAAATAGATTTTAATTCACATTATTATTCCATCAAAAATTCAGCAATAGCAAAATATTGTTATAACAAATTTATAATAACCTCAATCAACCATTGATTAGGCACCTCTAATCCAATCAAAATCAAATAAAAATTTTATATAAATAGATATAAATTAGATTTAATATTTTATAAAAAATTTTAATTATATCTTATGTAATTAATCTAAAAAAATTCAGTTATACATGCATATATTTCAGACCTGTTCTGCTCCCAATTGAAGGGAAGGAAAACAGTTTCTCTTCAGAAGGCCCAGGTTGCATCTAAAAATTTTTCTATTCATCTACATGATTAAGAATTAAATTTTTATCTGATTAATAATTAAATTAGAGATCAAATCTCAAATAATCTGATATAAACTTTTGTAGAGGCCTGGATATGCAGATCCTCTACTTCACATGCATGTCAGACGCCGCAGGAAAATAGGATGAACTCCAATCTAATTGCCTTCACAACCCAATCAAGTGAGGGAGAAGATGTATTGGTGTGACACCTCACACCAGTAGGTGGGATGCCCAAGAAGGATCCATGCCCAAGGGAAGAGGAGCGGCACCAAAAAGGAAGAGACCAAGGGAAGAAGGCTTTTCTCTTCTCACGCCTTTCTCTCTCTTTCTCTCTTCTCTCAATCTGATTTGTTTGCTATGCATCTATAGGTAGAAATTCTCTCTATTTATAGATGAATCTTATGACCTAATAAGTGTAGAAGTCCTAACTCAAATCTGATTTGAATTAGTCCAATACTCATGAAAGAAGGATTCCTACGTGAGATTGAATTGCCATATGACAATCAATTTGCACCCACTCCCTCACCCACATGGGATGCCCCACACCACTACCATTCTAAGTATTGATCAGCCCACATGAGAGGAGAATCCCAGTGCAAGTGAAATTTCTCATATCTCATCCAAAACGAGTCCGATTTGAATCCAATTCGAAGCTAGTTCGAAACAATTTCAAAAGACTGTCAATCTCAAACACTTTAGGATTTTTGTACCAAGTCTAACATAAATTTTTGGATCCAATTAAGCCTAATTAATTTAGATCTAATTTAAAATTAATCAGTACTTAAATCCAATCTTTCATATGCTTCATAGATCATAGATCAGAAACTGTTCATCCCTGGGATCGAACCTGAACCTCATGTGTAGTGCTAGCTAGACATAGTAACTCTTCAATCTTGTTTAATCCATAACTTACTTTCTAATCAAATGAACATAAATATTCAATCAAGTCAAGTACTTTCAAATTAGATATATAAATATAGATCAATTCCTTCCTACTTTGTCTGACTTGTGTGCATGACTCCATAGGTTCAAATATTAAGCTGGTAGCACAAGAATCAATTCCTGTACTAATCGAGATACCATCTAGCAATAGTTTTCAACATCCAGATAGATCGAATTAATGCAAAGAAATATTTTAGAATCCATACACATGATTACTATATAATTCATCCTTTTGACTCTGAATGCTCTAGGATGGTCTCAGGTTAACTGTCAACTGAGATTGCTTCTCCATATTATATTTCAACCTTTTAAATCTATCTCATGGATTACCCTGGCCAAGGCTTTGCTAAATTAAAATACAGTGATACATCAACTCTAATAATTCAGAGAGATCAATCCCATCTTGATCCACATACAGACTTCGCAAGTACTTAACTATATCTAGTAGCCTTCCATCACTGTATTAGAAATCCAGATAGTCCGGCAATAAATTATAGTGAGTTGCTTGCAAGTCACTATAGTGATCTCAGGTCTGAAGGATACTTATACCCATGTATTTTGCGAGCAGCTCTTGACAGCAAAATGCTTAGCAGGTCAGTCACTTGTTCAGTGACGATGTACCCCTACATCTCACCTGTATACCATACCAGTGTCACCACATTCCTTGATTAAAAGGACAATCAATCCATATGACACACAACAACCTCCACTCAATAAATATTATCATCTTGTAATGATGTATCATTTGATCATGAATATATTTAAGAACTATATAATAAATCCTCTCTTAATCGTACACAAGCATAGTTTTAAGAACTTCATCACAGTACAAGATTTCAAGAAAGATGTTACTTTATGATGAAAAATATCAGAATAACTTTTATTCATAAATCGATAACTCATATACAAATAGAAACTTAATCGTCATACGATTGGTTTTAGGATATAATTCCAAATAATTTCTTCTCCCTTTTGAGACAAATCCTTCTGACTGTGATATGTAAACCTCTTTCTTAAGATAACTATTAAGGAAGGCTGTCTTCACATCTATTTGCTAAATTTTATAATTATGGTATACTGCTATCACAAGCATAATTTATATAGATTTGAGCATGGTAACAAGTGAAAATATTTCATCATAATCAATATTTTATTTTTGCTTGAAATCTTTAGCCACCAATCTAGCTTTATAAGTTTCAACTTGGCCATCTGCTCCAATCTTTTTCTTATAGACCTATTTGCATCCAATAGGGGTCACTCCCTCTGGTGCATCAACCAAAGTACATAGAGTTCATTTTAGATTTTATAACCTCTAGCCATTTGTCTGAGTTGCTACTCATGACAGCTTCCATATAGGTTAAAGATTTATCATTCTCAATGATGTGGGCATCATTATTCTCAACAATGAACCCATACCTTAGAGGTGCATTTTGTACTCTATCCAATCTTCAGAGAGGAGGTGTATTTTGTGATTGTACCTCATCAATGAGTATTTTTGGTTGAGGATTATCTTATGCTTCTATTTGTAGGTCTTGAACTTTTCCAAGTTCAATTTTCTTTCCACTTTCTATTTTTAGGATAAACTCTTTTTCCATAAAAGTGGCATGTTTATTGACAAACACCTTTTGTTCAGTAAGATGGTAAAAGAGGTATCCTATACTCTCTTTAGAATAACCTATAAATAAGCATTTATTTGCCCTAGCACTCAGGTTATATCCAATGTTTCTTTTAACATAATCTAAACAGCTCCATATCTTAAGATATTAAAGATTAGGCTTTTTTCCTCTCCATATCTCATATGGAGTGCTTGCAATAGATTTTGAAGGTACTCTATTCAGGATATAGACGGCAGACTCTAGGACATATCCTCAAAAAAAAATAGGCAAGTCCATAAGGCGCATCATGGATCACACCATATCTAATAAAGTATGATTCCTCCTTTTTGCTACACCATTTAGCTATAGTGTATAAGGAGGGGTCCACTCTAAGAGAATTTTTTTATTTTTTAAGATGATCTAAAAATTTATTGGATAAGTATTCTCCTCCTCGATCAGATAGAAGGATTTTAATACTTTTTTCATTTTATTTCTCAACCATACTTTCATACTTTTTAAATTTATCAAAGACTTCAGATTTGTTGGTGCAGAATTTCGCTGACGTCGGAGAAGCTGGAGTCGAGGGGATAGCGTCCGTCATCGGGACCTGCAAGGAAAGTCTAAATCGAAGTTGGGGGTGCTCTGGCAAGACCCTCCGACGCTCAAGTCAGTACTCTTCCTCAACAGAAATGGAGCACTCGAATGGAATTTTAGCAGAGTTTTGAGATAGAGTTTAGAGCTTAGAGAAGAACGTATTTGGGGGTCCCCTTTTTATAGACGGAGAGCGTAACTGATTGACAGCGACGTCTGTAACCGCCTGGTAGTGGGCTGTTCGGGGCCACGTAGAGTTTGTTACGGAGAGTAGTGGCATCAGGGGGTCATTCAGGGCCACGTAGAGTTTGTTATGAAGAGTGGAGTGGTGTCCGTTGTCACGACTTGCCAAAGAGTGGTGGGGCCATATGAAATCTATTACAGAGAGTGGAGTTGGGTAGTGGCCATTATCGTAACTTGTCAGAGAGTTCAGGCCTGATGGCTGAAGCTCGGTTGGGGCGTCTGATGGGGTAGAATGGTTCTCTGTCTCTGCAATCTAAGAGAAGCTCGGATGTTTTCGAGGTTGCTGACGAGTCTACTATTATCGGGTGCCTTGGACACTGCTGCTGTAGGCGAAAGTCATCTGCTGTAGAAGCTCGGATGGAGACTTTCTATTGGAGAAATCTGGTAAGAGTCCGATTGCTAGAGGAGTCTGTCTGAAATTTACCTGATGTAGAAGCTCGTCTAAGGACTGTCCATCGGAGAGATCCGATTTCATGAGAAATCCGACAGAGGGTCGTCTGATAGTGAAGTTCGAATGGTGCTATGGAGGTTCATCCACTGGAGGAGTCTTGAGGACACTAGGAAAGGTCGAATGTTGGAGGAGTTCGGGATTCAATTCTGTTGTAGAAGTTCGGACGGAGTCCGACTCTTATAGGAGTCTGAAAGGATGCCATTTATTATAGAAGCTCAAACAAAGACTGGTTGTCGTGGAAGCTCGGATGGAGATTTCTTATTGTAGAAGCTCGGAGTAGAGACCCGACTGGTGGAGCCTGTCCCGTTGTAGAAGTTCGTCTGTGATCCATCCACAGTATAAGTTCGACTGGGATCCGGCTCTTGTAGGAGCTCGGGTGAAGTCCACTTGCAATAGAAGTTCTTAGTAGAGATCCAGCTGGTGGAGCCCATCCATTATAGAAATTCATCTGGAATCCATTCGCTGTGGAAGTTCGACTGGGATCCGGCTCTTGTAGGAGCTCGAGTGAAATTAGCTCGGATGAAATCCAGAAGGTGGTTGATCGTCGTAGAAACTTGGATGGAGTCTGGTTACTGTAGAAGTCCTACTGTTGGAGAAGCTCGGACATTGACAAAGTTCGAAAGAAGTTTGGAGTAAAGTCGTTCGTGGCTGGAAGAAGTCTGGAAGAGATTCGGAGAATAGTCGATCACTGTAGAAAATTGACTGATTGTGAAGCTCAGAGAGCATTTGGAGAAGTCTGATAGATGAATGGAGGAGCTCATTATTGAAGAAGTTCGGATGGTATTATGGAAGCTCGAACAATCGGGGGAGTTCTGAAAGATGCCACACAAGGTCAGAAGCCGGAGGAGCCCTGGAAGGATCGGCCTTTTATGAACTTTGGCTAGGGTTATTTTATACCCAACACCAGTCCCCCTACTTTCGAGTTCGAGTTTCGAATGAAAGAAGTACAGAAAAATTTTCACAGCCAAAGTTGCTTCCCTCAATTTTCATACTCGATTATTTCCAGATATTTTGGCATTTGGCGCGCTAGTGCTGGAGCCTTTTCAAATCGAGGCGATCCGAAGAGATTTTTTCGGAACTCCTGCTGGAGCGTTGCTCTAGGTATGACACAATAATGATTCTATCAGTTGTCAGCTGCCTTTAGCCACTTGCCATGATGTGTGGGCCACACGGCGGTTATAGATCAGCCAGAGAAAATCTGCGGTCATTATTGCGTCGGACCCTATCGCCTATTTAAACCCACCTCTCTCATTCAGGGGTCTCACTTTGCTTGAGAGTTTCTTTGGTCTCTCCTTCTTCCTGAGAGTTTCGTTCTTCCCCAGCATCCTTCTCGACCTTAGGCATTCTTCGAGTCATCCCCATCTCTGCATCTCTGCATCCTTCAGACTAGCCTAGGTTAGTTCCAAAACTCCTCCTTTTCTTGTGGCTCTATTTCTAAGCTGTGCCGATCTTCTTTCGTTGCAGATATGGATGTGGATGTGGCTCGGATGTTAGCCAAGAATCTCAAGGCCCTCAAGAGGAAAGGCGCTGCAACTTCTGGGTTGGAGAAGAAGGCGAGGGTAGAAGAGACAGATCTGGCTATGCTTCGCCTTGATCGCCCAGAGCCCGCGCTTGTGGTACATCTTTGACCGCGAGTACTCCCTGATCCCGTGGAAGGGGAAGCAGAAGGGGGACTGGAAGAAGAAGTTAAGTACTTAAAACAATCCTTGATGATGGTTGGAATCGAGTGTTCGAAGTCTGAAGAAGCCGAGCTTCCTTAAAGTTTTTTTACCTTTTATTCTATGTATTCCTTTCTTTTCTTGTTGCTTTTTTTTTTTGGCCTTCAAAGGCTTTGTAATGCATACTTTACTAATGAAATGAAAAGAAAATTTTTTATTACCTTATCCATTCTTGCATTAAGTTGTCATTTACCAAACTTCTTTTGTCTTCTGTCTTATTCGATGTCGACGTTGTTTGAAGATTCCTGGTCATCGCCGTATTGATTCGCCCTTAAGGATTGGAGATTTTTGACAAGGGTTTTCTTCTTCGTTGAGATGAGGTCCCTTAAACCTTGGATGTAGTTCATTTTTTTTTTATCTCTGGAGTAGCTCGTCACTTTTTTTTCTTTTTTTGTGTTAGGGTGAGGGTTTTCCTTCTGCTCCTAATAGGATTGTAGGGGTGTAGAGAAGTTGCTGAAGGGCTTTTCCCTTCATCTGATCTCAAACGACCAGATCTTCATTTGTGTCAGGATGAGGTTCTCCTCCTATTTCTGACATAATCAATTTCAGCTCATGTTAGGATGAGATCTTCCTCCTGTTTCTAATAGGACTGCGGGGGTACATAAGGGCCATTGCAAGGGCCTCTCCCCCCATCCGATCTCTAAATAATCGGGCCTTCGACTTTGCTCATGTTAGGATGAGGTTCTCCTCCTATTCCTAACATGGCTGTGGGGGCGCATAAGGGCCGTTGCAAGGGCCTCTCCCTCCATCCGATCTCTAAATAATCGGGCCTTCGACTTTGCTCATGTTAGGATGAGGTTCTCCTCCTGTTCTTAACATGGCTGTGGGGATGCATAAGGGCTGTTGCAAGGGCCTCTCCGCCCATCCGATCTCTAAATAATCGGACCTTCAACTTTGCTCATGTTAGGATGAGGTTCTCCTCCTGTTCCTAACATGGCTGTGGGGACACATAAGGGCCATTGCAAGGGCCTCTCCCCTTATCCAGTCTCTAAATAATCAGGTCTTTGACTTTGCTCATATTAGGATGAGGTTCTCCTCCTATTCCTAATATGGCTGTGGGGGCACATAAGGGCTATTGCAAGGGCCTCTCCCTCCACTGGTTTCTAAATAATCGGGCCTTCGACTTTGCTCAGTTAGAACGAGGTTCTCCTCCTGTTCCTAACATGGCTGTGGGGTTACATAAGGGCTGTTGCAAGGGCCTCTCCCCTCATCCGATCTCTAAATGATCGGACCTTCGTTCGTGTCAGGATGAGGTTTTTCTTTTGTTCCTGACATGCTTAATTCAATTGTCTGAAGGAGCTACTCCCCGTTGTTATAAGCTCACACCAAAAGAAAAGATATGCAAATATGAAAGAAACTTTTATTTAAGGCAGAGTTATTGTTAATACATTCATAGATTTTTCAAATTCCATGGTCGTGGAAGGTCTGCTCCTCCAAGCTCTTTTAAATAGTATGTTTCGGGCCGAACCACCTCCCTGACTTCATACGGGCCTTCCCAGTTAGGGGCGAGTTTCTCTTGATTCTGAGGTTGTGAGACAGCAGCTCGCCAAAGTACTAAGTCCCCCGCTCCGAAGACCTTGCTCTTGACCCGAGAGTTGTAGTAGCGGGCCACTTTCTGCTTGTAGGCAGCCATCCGAACTTGAGCTATCTCCCTCTTTTCTTCTAATAAGTCGAGGTTGGCCTTGAGATCTTGTGAGTTGCACTGCTCGTCGAATGCCACAACTCGCACCGATGGAAGTTTGAGTTCGATCGGGATTACGGCTTCTATTCCGAAGGCTAGAGCAAAGGGGGTCTCCCTTGTGGGCAGTTTTTGGGTAGTTCGGTATGCTCACAACACATGATAAAGCTTATCTGCCCAAGTTTTCTTTGCTCTTTCAAGTCTCGCCTTGATTCCTTGCAACAGAGTCCTGTTAGTAACCTCGGCTTCATCGTTTGCTTGCGGATGGGCTACTGACGTGAAGTTATGAGAGATGTTTAAGTCCTCACAAAATTCAACAAACCTCACCCCAGCAAATTGTCACCCATTATCAGTAATGAGAGTTCTGGGTAAGCCGAACCTATAGACAATTGACTTCCAAACGAAGTCCTACATCTTAGCTTCTATGATTTTCGCCAAAGGTTCAGCTTCGACCCACTTGGTGAAGTAGTCAATTGCCACCAGGAGGAACTTCCGCTGCCCGGATGCCATGGAAAAAGGTCCAAGGATATCCATCCCCCATTGTGCAAACGGCCATGGGGCACTCAAGGGTGTAAGTTCGGAGGTGGGCTGCCTTTGGATATTTGCATATTTCTGACACTGATCACACCTTCTGACATATTCGATGGAGTCATGGTACATTGTAGGCCAGTAATAGCCTTGTCGGAGCAGTTTATGAGATAAAGATCTGGCCCTCAGGTGACTTTCGCAAACTCCCTCACATACCTCCCACAAGGCAAAGTCAGCTTCAGAAGGTCGGAGATATTTTAGGAGGGGCAAAGAGTACGACCTCTTGTACAGCTTGCCTTCATAAAGAATATATTGGGAGGCCTGGTTCCTAAGCTTCCAAGCTTCTTTTACATCAGGAGGAAGAACTCCGTCCTTGAGGTATGCAACCAGTGGGTCAATCCAGCTGAGTTCATGGTTGATCTCCATCACAAGCTGCGGTTCTTCCATACTTGGATACTTCAGAACTTCGAAGAAGACTTCCTTGGGTAGTTCAGTCGGAGCCAGTGTAGCCAACATGGAGAGAAGGTCGATCCTAATATTTTCTGCTCTTGGAATCTGCTTGATGTCAAAGCTACCGAAGGCAGAGATGATCTCTTTCACCTTATTGAGATACTTGGCCATACTGTCCTCCCGAGCTTCATAGTTTCCATTGACTTGTCCCACCACCAATTGGGAGTCACTGTAGACTTGGAGCTGATCTACTTCTAGCTCTTTGGTGATCCTCAGTCCTGCAATCAGAGCTTCATATTCTGCTCCGTTATTTGTCGTAGAAAATTTGAAGTGCAGCGCGTACTCCACAATAATTCTTTCTGGATTGACCAAGATCAGGCCCGCACCTGCACCTGACATGTTGGAGGAACCGTCCACGTAGAAGGCCCAAAAACCATCAGGGAGATCTATTCTTTTTTCAGGGGAATTTGACTGGAGCCCTGAGTTGTCAGCTTCACCTCGTTCAAGTTCGGCCTCTTCCAAAATAGTGCACTCCACTATGAAGTCTGCTAATATCTGGGCTTTAATCGTCGGTCGAGGTTGATAGTTGATGTCAAATTTTGTGAGCTCGACTGTCCATTTCGCTATCCTTTCAAAAGCATCCGCTCGATGCAGAACCATCTTGATTGGCTGGTCGGTGAGCAGTGTTATGGTGTACCCTTGAAAGTAAGGTCAGAGCCTTCGATCTGCAATCAACAAGGTGTTAGTTAGTTTCTCTAACTTAGTATACCTGATTTCGGTGTCTCTCAATACTCAGCTAATGTAGTAGATCGGTCGTTGAATTTTTGCTTCTTCCTTAACCAGTACTGCTGTGAGGGCCATAGGGAAGACCACCAGGTACAGGAATAACTCCTCTTCGGATTTGGGCTTTGCTAATAGCGGAGGTGAGCCGAGGTAGCTCTTTAATTTTTTGAATGCTTGCTGATATTCAGTAGTCCAACAAAAGTTCTTCGACTGCTTGAGGGTCTGAAAGAAAGGTAGGCATCGTTCGGCCGACCTTGAGACAAAGCGATTCAGAGCTGCTACTCTCCCAGTAAGGCACTGAACTTCCTTTATTGACTTCGGAGCGGTCATTTCCTGGATGGCATGAATCTTTTCTGGATTTGCTTCAATCCTACGCCCTGATACCATGAAGCCCAAGAATTTTCCTGAGGTTACTCCAAAAGTGCAATTGGCCGGGTTCAGCTTCATCTTATATTTTCAGAGGGCGCTAAAGGTCTCCTCAAGGTCGGTGACGTGGTTCTTTATGGATTTGCTTTTTACAAGCATATCATCCACGTAGACCTCCATGTTGCGATCGATCTGCTCTTTGAAGATCTTATTCACCAGATGTTGATAGGTCGCCCCTACATTTTTGAGGCCAAAAGGCATGACTCTATAACAATAAAGACCACGGTTAGTAATAAAAGCAGTTTTTTCTTCATTCTCCGGTGCCATCCTGATTTGATTGTAGTCAAAAAATGCATCCTTGAAAGTGAAAAGCTCATGGCCCGAGGTTGCATCCACTAATTGATCAATTCTGGGCAGAGGGTAGCTGTCCTTCGGACAGGCTTTGTTTAGCTTTTTGAAGTCTACACACATCCTCCACTTGCCGTTCGCCTTCTTGATGAGAACCACATTGGAGACCCAGTTCGGGTAGTTGACTTCTCTGATGAACCTGACTTTTAGGAGTTTATCAACTTCCTCAGCAATTGCCATTTGCCTTTCTGGTGCATGACTTCGGATTTTTTTTCTTCATCGGCCGATGTTTGGGATTAATAGCCAGGCGGTGCTCCATGACTTCTGCATCAATCCCTGGCATGTCCGTCGGAATTCAAGCGAAAACATCTGTATTCTTTTATAGAAAATTGATGAGCTGTGTCCGTATCTCTTCTCTCAGGTTAGAGCCGATTTTCACCACATGCTCCTCATTCCCATCGTTCAAAGGAATTGAGACAAGATCTTCAATTGGCTCACCCCGTTCTTCAGCAAGGTCATCATGGGTGTCCAATCCATCAACCGGACAGGGGTCGGACTGACCATTTCTTTGTAGGGCTATGTTGTAGCAGTGTCTTGTCAGGGCTTAATCTCCTCTGACATCTCCGACTCCTTGGCTAGTAGGAAATTTCAGCTTCAAATGGTAGGTTGATACCACAGCTCGGAGGGCATTGAGGCCAAGTCGGCCAAGTATTGCGTTGTAGGCAGACGGCACCCTTACTACCAAAAAATCCACTTGCGCTCTTGACTGCTTTGGGTACCGGCCTGCAACCATGGTTAAAGTTATTACCCCTTTCACTGGCACAGCATCACCAATGAACCCTACCAACGGAGAGTTTATCGGCCCTAATCGACCATCCGGAATGGATATTTTCGAGAATGCATCGTAAAATAGAATATCGACCGAGCTTCCACTATCAACAAGAATGCGGTGTACATCATAGTCAGCAATATTTAAAGAAACTACAACCGCATCATTATGGGAGAATTGAATCTCCCGGGCATCTTCTTCAGTAAAGGTTATAGATTCTTCAGTCTTCTGCCACTTGGGCAGTACGATCGATCCACTGGCTGCTCTCCGTCAGGGTCCTCCAGAGATGGTGTTGATGATCCCAGTTGGAGGTCGATCTTCAGGCTGTTCCTTCCTTCTTGGTGGCTCTGGCTATGGTAGGGTCCTCGACCGATCTTTCCTACCTTTAGGTCGACATCGGATGAATCTATTGAGCCGACCTTGTCTGATGAGCTCCTCGATCCATCGGTTCATCTCTTGAAACCTTTGGTCCAGAAGATCTTCTCGACTACGAGTCTCGAGGGTCTCCTGGTGGAACGGAGGTAGGGACCCTCCGGGGGTGGAATCGTGATCGGATGGAGGGCTCTCCACCTTCTGCTTCTCCTTTTCGGAAAAGACAGGGTGACTGGCCCAAGTGGCCCATCCAGTCATCGGATTCTAAAACTCTGACGATGCTCTTTCCAGCCGCACAGATGCTTGTGGCTGTTGCGGCTGCTGCTGCATGGCCTGTACTGCTTCAGTGAGGCCCCTGACCTGTTGAACCAGCAAGTCGAACTACTCCATACCGACTGTCATTGCTGGAAGAAGAGGAGCCTGAGAAACTGGAGATGAGGTCGGAGCTTGTGGGTCTCACTGAGATCTGGCCGCGGAGGCCGTGGACCACCTAGTGGATGCCTTTCGGGGAGGCATCAGGTGGAGATCTGGCAAGAGAAGAAGGAGAAAATATCGAAGAAGATGATCGAAGACAATCCTGTTGAGTACTCTTTTAAGAATAAGGGTACTGCGAAGACACAGGGCCCTTCCTCTAGCGCCAATTCTGTTGGTGCAGAATTTCGCTGATGTCGGAGAAGCTGGAGTCGAGGGGATAGCATCCGCCGTCGGGACCTGCAAGGAAAGTATAAACCGGAGTTGGGGGTACTCCGGCAAGACCCTCTGATGCTCAAGTCAGTACTCTGCCTCAACAGAAATGAAGCACTCGAATGGGATTTTAGCAAAGTTTTGAGATAGAGTTTACAGCTTAGAGAAAAATGTATCTAGAGGTCCCCTTTTTATAGATGGAGAGCATAACTGATTGACAGTGATGTCTGTAACCGTCTGGTAGTGGGCCATTCGGGGCCACGTAGAGTTTGTTACGGAGAGTAGTGGAGTTAGGGGGCCGTTCAGGGCCACATGGAGTTTGTTATGGAGAGTGGAGTGGTGTCTGTTGTCGTGACTTGTCAGAGAGTGGTGGGGCCATGTGAAATCTGTTGCAGAGAGTGGAGTGGAGTAGTGACCATTGTCGTGACTTGCCAGAGAGTTCGGGCCTGACGGCTGAAGGTCGGCTGGGGCGTCTGATGGGGCGGAATGGCTCTCTATCTCTGCAATCTAAGAGAAGCTCGGATGTTTTTGAGGTTGCTGATGAGTCCACTGTTGTTGAGTGCCTTAGGCGCTGATGCTGCAGGCGGAAGTCATCTACTGTATAAGCTTGGATGGAGACATTCTATTGGAGAAGTCCGGTAAGAGTCTGATTGCTAGAGGAGTCCATCTGAAATTTATCTAATGTAGAAGCTCGTCTGAGGACTGTTCGTCGGAGAGGTCTGATTTCATGAGGAATCCAGCAGAGGGTCGTCTGACAGTGGAGTTCAGATGGTGCTATGGAGGTTCGTCCGCTGGAGGATTCTCGAGGACACTGGAGAAGGTCAAACGTTGGAGGAGTTCGAGATTCAATTCTATTGTAGAAGTTCGGATGGAGTCCGATTCTTGTAGGAGTCTGAAAGGAGGCCGCTTATTGTAGAAGCTTGGACGAAGACTGGTTGTCGTGGAAGTTCGGATGGAGATTTCTTATTGTAGAAGCTCGGAGTAGAGACCCGGCTGGTGGAGCCTGTCCCGTTGTAGAAGTTCGTCTGTGATCCATCCATTATAGAAGTTCGGCTAGGATCCGGCTCTTGTAGGAGCTCAGGTGAAGTCCACTTGCAATAGAATTTTGGAGTAGAGATCTGGTTGGTAGAGCTCATCCGTTGTAGAAATTCATCTGGAATCCATCCACTGTGGAAGTTCGACTGGGATCCGGCTCTTGTAGGAGCTTAGGTGAAATTAGCTTGGATGAAATCTGAAAGGTGATCGACCACCGTAGAAACTTGGATGGAGTCTGGTTACTGCAGAAGTCCTACTGTTGGAGAAGCTCGAACATTGATGAAGTTCGAAAGAAGTTCGGAGTAAAGTCATTCGTGGCCGGAAGAAGTCTGGAAGAGATTCGGAGAATAATCGATCACTGTAGAAAATCGGCTGATAGTGAAGCTCAGAGAGCGTTTGGAGCAGTCCGGTAGATGAATGGAGGAGCTCATTATTGGAGAAGTCTGGATGGTATTATGGAAGCTCGGACGGTCGGGGGAGTTCAGAAAGACGCCACACAAGGTCGGAAGCTTGAAGAGCCCTGGAAGGGTCGGCCTTTTACGAACTTCGGCTGGGGTTATTTTATACCCAACAAGATTTATATTTCATAAGATACATATATCCAAATCTAGATAAATCATCAGTGAATATAATAAAATAAGAGTATCCTCCTCTGGCTTCTGTTATCATAAGACCATATATATTAATATGTATAAGTTCTAATAACTCACTTATCCTTTCTCCATATCCACCAAATAGAGTCTTGGTCATTTTACCCATAAGACAAGATTCAAAAGTTTTTAATGATTCATAATCATTAGGATCAAAGAACTCTTCTTTGTATAACTTATTAATTTTCATCTCACTTATATGACCAAGTCGATAATGCTGAAGTAAAGTTTTATTTATTTCTTCTCTCTTTCACTTTTTATTTTTATCAATATGAAAAATATTATCATTAGATAGAATCAGAAGACCATTATTAACAACACCATGATAAAGAATTTCATTAGAAAAAGAAATTGAGCAACTATTACTCTTTCTATTTATTTCAAAATCTCATTACATTAGCAACGATACAAAATAATATTTCTAATGATCTTAGACATATAATAACAGTTTTTTAGCTCTAAGATCTTCTCAGAAAGTAACTTCAACATATATGTCCCCACATCTTCTATCTGGATGGACTCTCCTCCAACACCGTAGAGCTCAAAGTCACCCTTCTTCAATACTCTATATTCTACGGCCCTTACAATGACTTGCATATATGAGAACCATAGGCAGTATCCAATACCCAAGAGTTTGAATTGGAAGAACTTAATGATAAAATTGTATGTATCTCATACATACCTTTTGGTGCATTGCTTGCACCAACCTTTGCAGTTGCAAGATAAGACTTGCAATTCCTTTTTCAGTGTTCTGCCTTATCATAGTGAAAGTAGGTACCCTGTCCGAAGATTTTTTTTCCCTTCTTCTTCATCTTGCCACCTTTAGGGGTTCAATGCTTTCTTTGAATCCTTATAGCCTGATTTCTTCTTAGAGGATTTACCCACAAGAAGAAGTGGAGCTTTTTTTTTTTAATATGGCTTTTAGCTATTTTAAGAATGTTTAATAGCTCAAATAAGGAGATATTCAGTTTGTTCATATGATAATTCACAACAAACTGAGTGAATGACTGAGGAAGAGATTGCAAGATCAAATCTTGACTTAATTCTCCATCCATCACAAAATCCAATTGACCCAATCTAGTGATCAGGTCAATAACCTTCAGGATATGATTTTGTATAGATGATCCCTCAGTCATTCTAGCACAGAATAACTGCTTAAATATCTCATACCTAGTAGTCTTACTCTGTTCTCCATACAACTCTTTAAGATTGATGAATATGGATGAAAGAATAATGTCCTAAAGGAACCAGATCTAGGATTTCAGGGTTAGATCTTGAAACTTTTTCAAGATCAGACAGAGAAAGACTAAAATAAATCAAAATTTATCTTATAAAATTAGAGAATCCATAGATCTAAGATCTTATTACATGATTATTACATGGTATTAAATCAGAAATTAAAATATAAAGAGCATGAACTACATGTTGATCATATCAACATGTTTCTATACTACATCTAATGTATGTAAAATATAATAGATCAGATCTATTACCTTGCAAGTTAGATGTTCTAACTTTTTTGATTTAGGCTTGAGGATGATGTTGCGAGTGCACACGCATCCGGCCTCTAGGAGTCATCCACACAAGCCCACGAATCACGATCAGAAGTCCTGGTCCAGAAAATCAGCATAGTATGCTAGTACTGTGCTAATCTTTCTTCGATGATCGATCAGATGCCTCCTTCTTGATTTGGACTCTTTCAAAGATGAAAAGTAAGAGAAGGAGTTTTAGATATGAGACACTCTAAAAAAACTCACAGATGGAAAAAGGAGAGAGGTGAACACAGCAACCCTAGAAGAAGATCCTCTTCTTCTTCTCTTTGCTCTAATCCAGACACATAGTTTTGAGTCTATTATATCTCCATGCCCCAATACTCTTTCTCTCTGATTTTCACATGCCCCAAAGGTCTCTCAATGCTCTATAATCCACAAAAATTTTAAGAAGAAATTCATCTTAAATAAAGAGATAAGAAGAATCCTTGTCTAGGTCAAATATCTAGTCAAAGAAAATCCAAACAGGGCAAGACAAGTGGTTCCCAACTCTTGGGTGCCTCCTCCTTCTTTCTCTGCCATGGATCACTAGAAAAGGGCACATGATATGTGTCATAAAATAAACAAAAATTTTAAAAAAAATCTAGATAAAATCAATATCATAAAGAAAGAGTTTTGGTTTCCTAAAATTCAATCTCATAGAATTTGAATTCCAAACTAATTTCTACTTTGAATTGGTCCACAACCACATTCCATGTAAGAGAGAAAGAGAGAAAAGCTTTGGGTGTGCATGAAGGCCTGGGAGAGAAGGTTTTATCACACAAAATAAGAGAGAGTGGGCATGGGGGGCTAAGGTGGCGCAAGGTGGAATCCTAGTCTTACTAGGATTCAATCTATGAC
Organism: Elaeis guineensis; assembly: GCF_000442705.2. NCBI lineage: Eukaryota > Viridiplantae > Streptophyta > Magnoliopsida > Arecales > Arecaceae > Elaeis > Elaeis guineensis. Next base: position 37,391,224 of record NC_026004.2, on the reverse strand, counting down.
TTGTTCAAATTTGGTTTCTCAAACCAAATCAAACCAAAACTAAATCAACCCAATTAAAATAGAACTTAACCCAATTAAGAATTTAATTTAATCAGATTAAATTAGATTTAAGTCTCATTTAATTTTTTAATCAAATTAGAAATTAGGTTGACCCAAGTCCTAATTAAACTAGGATTAGTTTTTTCTTGCACTTGGCTTATCCAATAAACCAATTGGACTTGATCCAATCAAACCCAAACTAAATCTAATTAAATAATATTCAATTAGACTTAATTTCAACCCATTGGCTTAATCAAATTAAGTCAATTAGCAATCAAATTGCTAATCGATCCTCCTGCAATACTTGCACTAGGTTAAATGTCAATCGTATTGATTGTTTAATCCTAGAATGATTCTTAATCGTTGATCAACCATTTGATCGGATCATGAACTCTAATGTGTATGATATCATAGGTCTAAATTTAAACTGATAGCATAAAAATAAATTTTTATACCAATCGAAGTAACCATCTAGCAATGGTAACCGATGGCCGGATAGGTTGAATGTGTAGAACAACATCCTTAGAACCCATGTGGATATACTTTCCATATAATTCATTCACTTGACCAAAATGCTTATAGGACACCTCAGAGTTCAACTATCAACTCTGATCAGGTTGTCCACATTTCAAAATATCAAATCTATCTGATGGATTACCCAGGCCCAGGTTTTGCTAAATTGAAATACAGTGACTCATTCTTCTCTAACTCTTGGAGTGGTCAATCCTCTCTTGATCACACTCTGACTTTGCAAGTACTTGACTGTGCCCAGAAGCCTTCCATCACTGAATTAAAAATTCAGTTAGTCCAGTACCAAAGCACAGTGAGTTGCTTGCAAGTCACTGAGACGATCTCAGGTCTAAGGGACACTTATACCTATATCCCATCAGAGACATTCTCGACAGCAGAATACTCTAGAGTTGATCACGTTCAATGATGATGTACCCTTACATCTCACCCGTATGCCATACCAGTGTCTCCATACTCCTTGGTTAAGAGGACAACCAACCCATATGGCCTACAGCGATCTATGCTCGATAGAAGCTGTCATCTTTATTAACAGCCTATCATTTGGTCGTGAACAGTTTTAAAGATTAATTGATAAATCCTCTCTTTATCAAACCTAAATAGTCCAAAGAACTTCATCACAACAATGGAGTTCATTAGAGGATGAAAACTTATGATGAAAATACTAAAAATATATTTTATTTATTAACAAATCAATTACAATACAAGGTTGCTCAACCATCAATAGGTTGACAATTAGCTTTTGGGACATATTACCCAACAACTCCCACTTGTCCTAAAGTCACTCGGCACAGTATCTAATACCCATCTTCAACTTGTGGTTGTCGAACTCCTTTATCATGAGGGCTTTAGTGAAGGTGTCAGCCAGCTTTTTCTTTCCGTCGATCTTCTGAAGGTCGACGTCACCTCGATCCACGATCTTTCAGACCAGGTGGAAGCGATGCAAAATATGCTTCATTCACTGGTAGGCTTTGGGTTCCTTCGCCTGAGCAATGGCACCAGTGCTGTCGCAGTAGAGCAGGACTGGACCATCGAGAGAGGGTGCTACTCCGAGCTCGGTGATGAATTTCCTCAGCCACACAGCTTTCTTTGTAGCATCTGATGCTGCGATGTACTCTGCCTCACAAATAGAGTCTGCCATAGTATGCTGCTTGAAACTCTTTCAGCAGATGGCTCCACCATTTATAGTAAAGATACAACCTGACACACTTCTGCTGTCATCATGGTCAGATTGAAAACTGGAGTCTGTGAACCCCACAAGTTTTAGATCTGACTCGTCATAAACCAACCATTGGTCCTTAGTATTTCTCAAATACTTAAGAATGGCTTTAACCACTTTTTAGTGGTTTTCTCCAAGATCAGATTGGTATCTACTCACACTCTTAGTGAGTATACCACATCTGACCTTGTACATGTCATGGCATACATGATAGATCTCATGGTCGAAGCATATGGGACTCTACTCATATACTCTCTCTCTTCAAGAGTTGTCGGACAATCCTTCTTAGAGAGAAATTTTATGGCCTATCAGTAGATAGCCCTTCTTGAAATTCTCCATGCTGAACCTCTTCAGCATAGTGTCATGCACATGGACTAGGATAACCCAAGCATCCTTTTAGATCTATCCCTATAGATCTTCATCCCTATGATATAGGATGCTTCACCCAAGTCCATGGAGAACTGCGATGACAACCAAACTTTTATTTCCTATAGTGTGGGGATGTCATTCTCGAATAAGAGAATGTCATCTACGTACAAGACAAGAAACACCACAACTGGACCATTTTTTCATTTATAGATGCAAGGCTCTTCTCCGTTCTTAACGAAGCCATACGTTTTGATCACCTTATCAAAATGCATGTTCTAACTCCCAGAAGCTTGTTTCAATCCATAAATAGATCTCTGAAGCTTGCACACCTTGGACTCATCTGTGGACGTAAACCCCTCAGGTTGTATCATACACACCTCTTCGATCAGCTCTCCATTCAGGAAAGCTATCTTTACATCCATCTGCCAGATCTCATAATCCAGATGGGCAGCTATTGCAAGCATTATCCGAATGGATTTGAGCATTACCACAGGGGAGAACGTCTCGTTATAGTCAATACCATAATATTGACGATACCCCTTGGCAACTAGATGGGCTTTATAGGTCTCTACCTTTCCATCTGTGCTCCTCTTCCTTTTGAAGACCCATTTACACCCAATGGATTTAACCCCTTTAGGTGGGTCAACCAATGTCCGTACATCGTTGACCTTTATGGACTCTATTTCAGATTTTATGGCTTCAAGTCATTTCTCAAAATCAGATCTCTGCATTACATCCATATAGGTGATCGGATCCTCATCATTCTCATCGAGTTTGATGGGATCACCATCTCGGATCAAGAAACTATGGTATCTATCTGACTGACATGGTACTCTATCGGATCTCCTTAATGGTGCAGGTACATTGGGCTCTGAATCTAATCTAATCAAATCCGACTCAGGTTCAGCTATTGGTGTCGATCCTTCTACCTGTTGAACTTCATCAAGTTCAACCTTAGAGGCAACGGTTCCTTCACCAAGGAACTCCTTTTCTAAAATGGTTACCTTAAGGCTGATGAACACATTTTGTTTATCAGTATGGTAGAAAAAATATTCTTTGATCTCTTTGGGGTACCCTATGAATGTGCATTTGTTAGACCTAGGTCCAAGTTTATCTCTAACTAATCATTTCACATAGGTCGGGCACCCCCAGACCCTAAGGTGTGAAAGTGCTGGCTTATGCTTGTTGGGAAATGTGTCCCAAAAGCCAATCATCAAACTGTTGATGGTTGAGCAACTAAGTATTGTAATTGATTTGTTAATAAATAAAATATATTTTTGATATTTTCATCATAAGTTTTCATCTTCTAATGAACTCCGTTGTTATAATGAAGTCCTTAGGACTATTTAAGTTCGATAAGGAGAGAATTTATCGATTTATCCTTAAAACTGTTCACGACCAAATGATAAGCTGTTAATAAGGACGACAGCTTCTATCAAGCATAGATCACTGTAGGCCATATGGGTTGGTTGTCCTCTTAATCAAGGAGTGTGGAGACACTGGTATGGCATACAGATGAGATGTAAAGGTACATCATCATTGAACATGACCAACTCCAGAGCATTCTGCTATCGAGAATGTCTCTGATGGGATATAGGTATAAATGTCTCTTAGATCTGAGATCGCCTCAATGACTTGCAAGCAACTCACTGTGCTTTGGTACTGGACTAATTGATTTTTTAATTCAGGGATGGAAGGCTTCTGGGTACAGTCAAGTACTTAAGAAGTCAGAGTATGATCGAGATGGGATTGACCACTCCAAGAGTTGGAGAAAAATGAGTCGCTGTATTTCAATTTAGCAAAACCTTGGCCAGGGTAATCCATCAGATGGATTTGATAGTTTGAAATACAATATGGACAACCTGATCAGAGTTGACAGTTGAACTTTGAGATGTCCTATGATCATTTTGGTCAAGGGGATGAATTATATGGAAACTATATCCGCATGGGTTCTAAGGATGTTGTTCTACACATTCGACCTATTCGATCGTCGGGTACCATTGCTAGATGGTTACTTCGATTGATATAAAAATTTATTTTTGTGCTATCAACTTAGGTTCAGACCTATGAGGTCACACACATTAGAGTTCATGATCTGATCGGATGGTTGATCAACGATTAAGAATCATTCTAGGGTTAAATGATCAATACGATTAACATTTAACCCAGTGCAAGTGTTGTAGGAGGATCGATTAGCAATTTGATTGCTAATTGACTTAATTTGATTAAGCCAATGGGTTGAGATTAAGTCTAATTAAATATAATTTAATTAGATTTGATTTGGGCTTGATTGGATCAAGTCTAATTGGTTTATTGGATAAGCCAAGTGCAAGGAAAAAACTAGTCCTAGTTCAATTAGGACTTGGGTCAACCTAATTTCTAATTTGATTAAAAAATTAAATTAGATTTAAATCTAATTTAATATAATTAAATTAGATTTTTAATTGGGTTAAGACCTATTTTAATTAGGTTGATCTAATTTTGGTTTGAGTTGATTTGAGAAACCAAATTAAAATAAGTCATGAGTTAGAATCCTAGTAAGACTAGGATTCCACCTTGCGCTACATAAGCCCCCCCCACGTCCTCTCTCTTATTCCACGCCAATCCTCTCTTATTTTGTGTGACAAAAGCCCTCTCCCAGGTCTCTCCCACATCCATAAAAGGTTTTCTCTCTTCTTTCTTACATGGAAGGTGGTTTGGATCAAATCAAAGAGGAAGAAGTTTGGTTTTCGAATTCTATGAGATAGAGTTTTAGAAATCCAAATTCTTTCAATTTTGCACCGAATTTATCCAAATTTTTTTTAAATTTTTATAAATTTTAGGGTATATATTGTGAACCCTTTATTGATAGTCCATGCATAAAAATAAGGAGGAGGTGCTCAAGAGTTGGGCACCCCTTATCTTGCCATGTTTGGATAAGCCTTGACTAGGCATTTGACCTAGATAAGGACTCTATCATATCTCTCTTTATAAAATGCATTTCTTTATAAAATTTTCATATAAGATAGAGATTTGAGATATCTTTGGGCCATCCAAAAATCAAAGAGAAAGACCTTTGGGTTGTGAAGATATAATAGACACAAGGTAGGGTGTTTAGAGAGAGAAATGAGAAGAAGAAGAGGGTCTTCTTCTAGGATTGTTTGTTTTCATCTCTTCCCTTCCTTCATCTTGAGTTTTCTGAGAGCATCTCAGATTTGAAACTCCTCTTCCTACTTCTCATCTTTGGAAGAGCTCAAATCAAAAAGAAGGAGGCACCTGATCAACCATCAAAGAAGGATCAGCGTAGTACTAGCATACTGTGCTGATTTCCTAAAGCAGGACTTCTGGTCGAGATTCGTGGGCTCGTGTGGATGACTCCTAGAGGCCGAACGCATGTGCGGCTTGCAACATCATCCTCAAGCCCGGATCAGCGAGGTTAGAATGTCTAACTTGCAAGGTAATAGATCTGATCTATTGTTTAATACATACATTAGATGTAGTATAGAAACATGTTGATATGATCAATATATAGTTCATGCTCTATATATTTTAATTTTTTATTTAATGCTATGTAATAATCATGTAATAGGATCTTAGATCTAGAAATTCTCTGATTTTAAAAAATAAATTTTGATTTATTTTAGTCTTCCGCTGCATGATCTTGAAAAAATTTCAAGATCTAACCCTGAAACCCTAGATCTGGTTCCTTCAATGCCCTGTCCATATCTCATATGGAGTCTTAATTACAGACTTACTTGGAATCCTATTTAACAGATAACAGATCGATTCGAGTGCATATCTCCGAAGGATATCGGCAAGCTGGCAAAACCCATCATGGATCAGACCATGTCTAACAGAATCTGATTTCTCCTTTCAGACACATCATTATGCCGTGGTGTTCCTGGAGGAGTCCATTAGGAGAGAATCTCATTCTCTCTTAGATATGTGAGAAACTCACCAGAAAGGTATTCTCCTCTTCGATCAGACTGAAGAGTTTTAATACTCTTTCCAGTTTGTTTTTCTACTACACTTCAGAATCATTTGAACATTTCAAATGAATCCGACTTATGTTTCATCAGATAGAAATATCCATATCTGGATAGATCATCTGTGAAAGTGATGAAGTAGAAATATCCATCTCTAGCACTTGTGCTCATGGGTCCGCATACATCAGTATGTACTAAGCCCAAGAGCTCAGTAGCTCTCTCACCTTTTTCAGTAAAAGGTGATTTGATCATTTTATCAAGAAGACAAGACTCACAAGTTGGAAGTGATTCACAGTCACTGACTTCGAGGATTCCCTCTTGAGTCAACCAGTTTATCTTGTTCATTTTTATATGACCTAACCTACAATGCCATAAGTAGATATCTGATACACCATCTAATCTAGGGTGCTTGCCTGTAGAATAGACTACGTTAATAGGTTGTGATAACATATACACACTATTATTCAAATATCCATAAAAAATAGTAACACCATTCAAAATGATATTACAAAGTTATTTCTTTATTGAAATTTCATAATCATTTTTGGTCAGAAGGCCTACAGAAATAATATTTAAAAAGAAACTAGGATAGAAATGACAATCATTAAGAACAACAGTATGGGACTCAAATATAAGTTTCAAGATTCCTAATGCTAGAACTAGAACTGATCTTCTATCTCCAACATTCAGGAACCTCTCACCTTGCTCGAATCTCCTACTGACCTGCAAACCCTACAACGAATTGAAAATATGATAAGGGCTATCGATATTCAATACCCAGTCAGTTATATCACAAATAAAGAAATTGCAAGGAGTTATCATATAAATACCTTGCTCAACAATAGCTTGCTTCTTTCTCTGCCTGTTCGGGTCCAGGGAGGCAATGTACTGAGGATAGTTCCTCTTTCAGTGCCCCCGCTTCTTACAAAAGAAGCATTCAGTTTGACTCTTATCGGGTTTGATCTTTCTGGTCTGGCCCTGCACTGATGTCTCAGCCTGAACTTGCAACTTTTTCACTTTCTTCTTCTGTTTCTTCTTCTCTTTTTCAAAGGGTCGAGAACCAGAAGACAAACCTCCCACTAAGTTCACTGACTCCTTATGGAGTTGGTGATCCTTCTCAAAGTTCTGAAGCAACCCTAGTAACCTGTGGTAGTTTACTTCAGACTTTGTCATTCCATAATGAGTGAGGAATGGGAGATAAGAATTGGACAGCAAGTTCAGTATTGCATCTTTCCCAAGCTGCTCATGCAAGGAAAAGCCGAGCTTGCTCAAACGCTCCATCAGCACGATCATGTACAATACATGATCAGTGACAGAGGCACCATCCCGTATTTTGGCATTGAAGATGGCACAACTAGTCTTGTGCCTCTCCACGTCATCGGGTGTGCCAAAGGCATCCTCCAACACTTGAAGCATGTCCTTTGGCTAAGCTGTCTCAAATCTACGACTGAACTCATTGCTCATGGCAGCCAACATGATACAGCGCATCGTGGTCCGATCATTGAGCCACTTCTGGTAAGTATCTCTGACTATTCCACATACATTGGCAGCTAGCTCCTCAGGTGCAGGATCTGTTATCACATATTGGATCTGTTCATGCTCCAGGACAATCTTCAACTTTCGGTACCAGCTACCGAAGTTGGATTCCACCAAATTTTTATTGTCCAACAATGATCGGAGCGATAGGAAAGTAGCCATATCTATACAAAAAAAAAACATAACCTAATTAGCAATTGATTCATTAAACCTAAAGATTTGGACTTTAATCAAAAGATTTCTCCCACTATTTTATTCGAATTGGTAGCCTCTACCTCCAATTTGAAGAATTATCGTAATTCCTTAGTGGGTACTAGAATCTACTTAGACTGCACACAAGCCCAACTTTGGTTGGCCAATCCATGTACATCTAAAGGTAGGTTCATAACCAATTATTTTTCTAAATAATTTTTAGTAATTTAAATTTTGCCCCGGTCCCTAATCAGTAGGCTTTGGCCTCCATTGAAAAGGTCTGGTTAGGTCCAACCATTAACATGACTATATTTGGCCCATCTAGCCAATGAATGATTAGGCCCAACTTTGGTTGGCTAATCTAACCACCATTTAGAAAGATACAGTCAAGAAATCATATTATGAATGATAATTCCATCAGTCGATAAGCACCAGACCTTTGGGCCTCTAATGATTATCCAACTGATGAACCCATTATCATCCACTTAATGAGAGGCTATGATCTAGTTATCACCATAACTATTTCATTTTAAGGACCTAATAATTTTAGAAGATTTAATTGATTTAGAAGAGGAGGTCAGATGAACCAGCTTATCATGATCCTCCCACTGGCTTCACCAAGTCAGCTTAAGGGAGACCATTAAAAGGGCTGATCTAGGAGCACCTAAATCAGTCACACTGATTTACCTAGCTGACATGGATCAGCTCGAATAGTCAAGTGATCTGATCAAAATATAATTTCACCAAGAGGCCAGGTAAGTTCGATTGGAGGGTGGGTCTGCCAAAGCTTGCCTTAGACACCATCAGAAATGGCCAGGTAAGCCGGCTGCCAATTAAAAACCACCGGTCTAGTTTAGCTTAGACACTAATTAGTTTAATTAGTTTCGATTAGATCAACCTAACAGTTCATGCTAGACCGCTTAGCCAAAAATCAAATCCATTTGGTTATCGTTAAAGACATAGACTTGACCAACTACGACTATTGTAATTGATCTAGAGAATCCTTGACCTAATCTAAGATAATAATTGATTAGATTTAGTCAATTCTCTAATTATTCCATCTTTAATCTAACATTAGGTCTAACCCAATTAATGGACCTAATTTCTACTAACCCATTAACCCAATGTGTTATGGTTTGTGTCTTAGGTTCTTCAATTCACAATCCTAGAACCTAATCAAACAACTTCTTAATTCTCAATTAAGTTTTGGGCTAAGGGTTGGGGTTCGGCTTTTCGAAAATAATTTTCATATTTATAAAATATTTTTACAACATGTTTCTACCAACCAAGTTGCATATTTGATTCATAATCTAAATGCAAGTGAAATAATCATGAAACTATTTTAGACCTAATCTAAACAAGTTCATATAATTGAAATCATTTCAACTTTAAACTGCGTAAATTTCTCAAATAAATATATGATGGTTCTTTGCATAGAAATTATTAACAAAGATATTTTATTTTAAATTTAAATACTTTTTAAATCTAATAAATTATAAATTTAATCTAGATCATATCTAACAAATTTATGATTAAAGATAGATCTACACAAACTAGAACAACTTTTGCACTGTAAGGGGTAAACCTTACAGCAGGACAACCTACAGTTCGTGATTGATCTAAAAATTTTAATTTTAGATTTAACAATCAGATTATAAATTAGATCTAATCTAAAAAATAATCTAAGCATGTATAAATAATTATGTAATAAACAACCTAGGCTCTGATACCAATTGAAGTAACCAAATCTAGGGTTTCAGGGTTAGATCTTGAAATTTTTTCAAGATCAGGCAGCGAAAGACTAAAATAAATTAAAATTTATCTTATAAAATTAAATAATTTTTAGATCTAAGATCTTATTATATAATTATTACATGATATTAAATCAAAAATTAAAATATAAAGAGCAAGAACTACATATTGATCATATCAACATGTTTCTATACTACATCTAATGTATGTAAAATATAATAGATCAAATCTATTACCTTGCCAGTTAGACATTCAAACTTTGCTGATTCAATCTTGAGGATGATGTTGAGAGTTACACATATATCCGATCTCTAGAAGTCATCTACACAAGCCCACGAATCACGATCAGAAGTCCTGGTCCAGAAAATCAGCACAGTATGCTAGTACTATGCTGATCCTTCTTCGATGATCGATTAGATACCTCATTCTTTTTGATTTAGACTCTTTCAAAGATGAGAAGTAAGAGAAAGAGTTTAGATATGAGACACTCTCATAAAAATCATAGATGGAGGAAGGGGAGAGGTGAACACAGCAACCCTAGAAGAAGACCCTCTTCTTCTTCTCTTTGCTCTAACCCAAATACATAGTTTTGTGTCTATTATATCTCTATGCCTTAATATTGTTTCTCCTTAATTTTCACACACCCTAAAGGTCTCTCAATTCTCTATAATTCATAAAAAATTTAAGAATAAATTCATCTTAAATAAATAGATATGAAGAATTCTTGTCTAGGTCAAATACCTAATCAAGGAAAATCCAAACAGGGCAAGACAAGTGGTGCCCAACTCTTGGGTGCCTCCTCCTTCTTTTTCTACCATGTACCACCAAAAAAGGGTGCATGATATGTGCCATAAAAGTCATGAAAATATCAAAAAAAATTTAGGTAAAATCAGTGCCATAAGGAAAGAGTTTTGGTTTCCTAAAATTCTATCTCATAGAATTTGAATTCCAAACTAATTCCTACTTTGACTTGGTCCACAACCACATTCCATATAAGAGAGAAAGAGAGAAAAGCTTTGGGTATGTGTGAAGGCTTGGGAAAGAAGGTTTTATCACACAAAATAAGAGAGTGGGCATGGGGAGCTAAGGTGGCGCAAGGTGGAATCCTAGTATTACTAGGATTCAATCTATGACTTGTTCAAATTTGATTTCTCAAACCAAATCAAATCAAAACCAAATCAATCCAATTAAAATAGGTCTTAATTCAATTAAAAATCTAATTTAAATAGATTAAATTATATTTAAATCTCATTTAATTTTTTAATCAAATTAGAAATTAGGTTGACCCAAGTCCTAATTGAACTAGGATTAATTTTTTCTTGCACTTGGCTTATCCAATAAATCAATTGGACTTGATCAAATCAAATCTAAACCAAATTTAATTAAATTATATTCAATTAGACTTAATTTCAATCCATTGGCTTAATCAAATTAAGTCAATTAGCAATTGAATTGCTAATCGATCCTCCTACAATACTTGCACTAGGTTAAATGTCAATCGTATTGATTGTTTAATCCTAGAATGATTTTTAATCATTGATCAACCATCCGATCGGATCGTAAACTCTAATGTGTGTGACCTCATAGATTCGAACCTAAGCTGGTAGTATAGAAATAAATTTTTGTATCAATTGAAGTGACCATCTAGTAATGGTACCCAACGATCGGATAGGTCGAATGTGTAGAACAACATCCTTAGAACCCATACGGATATAGTTTCCATATAATTCATTCCCTTGACCAAAATGCTCATAGAAAACCTCAAAGTTCAACTATCAACTCTGATCAGGTTGTCCACATTGTATTTCAAAATATCAAATCCATCTGATGGATACCCTGACCAAGATTTTGCTAAATTGAAATACAGCGACTCATTCTTCTCCAACTCTTGGAGTGGTCAATAACATCTTGATCACACTCTAACTTCACAAGTACTTAACTATGCCCAAAAGTCTTCTATCACTGAATTAAAAATTCAGTTAGTCCAGTACTGAAGCACAGTGAGTTGCTTGCAAGTCATTGAGGCAATCTCAGGTTTAAGGGACACTTATACCTATATCCCATCAGAGATATTCTCGACAGCAGAATGCTCTGAAGTTGGTCACATTCACTAATGATGTACCTTTATATCTCACCTGTATGCCATACCAGTATCTTCACACTCTTTAGTTAAAAGGACAACCAACCTATATGGCCTACAGTGACCTATGCTCGATAGAAGCTGTCGTCCTTATTAACAGCCTATCATTTGATCGTGAATAATTTTAAAGACTAGTCGATAAATCTTCTCTTTATCGAATTTAAATAGTCTTAAGAACTTCATCACAACAACGGAGTTCATTAGAAGATGAAAACTTATGATAAAAATATCAAAAATATATTTTATTTATTAACAAATCAATTACAATACAAGGTTGCTCAACCATCAATAGGTTGACGATTGGCTTTTGGGACATATTTTTCAACATGTCCTACAAGTCAATCACATACGGGATGCGATAAGATATTTTTTATAATTTATCTTTCAGGCTCATATAATTGATATTAATATTATTAATAAAAATAGATATTTTTGATTCATTATATGCTGCATCTTTTTGTTCGTAAGATTATAATGAACCCCGTAGATCTGGACAATGACTTTAGGGTCGTGACGAGATCATGCCAGTGAGACTTAAATCTTTGATAGCTATGACCTAGAATATTTTCAGTCATTGGTTCATTGAGTTGGAGATCAATGATATTGATAAGATTGGCATGTCCTATATATGCTCAGAAATGAGGGTGGTTGATCCAAAACCACTTGTGTGGTGACACTAATACAAGAATATGGATACTCATTAGAGAATGAATTCACTAAATAGACCTATGAGAGAACATCAGATAGAGTCTTGTTTAGATGCCAACTGATGATTCTCTAGTGGGAGTTGTATAAGTGATCCTTTGACCTGAGATCGACATGATACCTTGTGTACATGAATCCATATTTTGATTTACTTCCTAACTTGATTCTTTGATCCTTATATGGGATGTTCTGGATATGGTGAAGTGTATATGAAGGTTGTGAGTGATTAATAAGGGATCAGTCACTCCTAATAAGGAGAGTGAATATCCTATGTTAGGTTGGTGATTCTAGAAGTCTTTGACCAAAGCAGGATGATAATTAAAATTTTTTTTTTAATATATCATCATCTAAATCATCACCTTTTGATCGAGATACATATAAATAAGTGATTGAGTTTGATTTATTTTTATGCCCACAGCTCAACTGAGATGTTGTTTGACTGAAGGATTGAATTACACAGTAACTTGCCACTAAAGGATATTTTGATAATTTTTAACCAAAATTTTAAGTCTTTTGAGTAGTCATGACATATTACTAGATGTCAATCTTAACTTGTAGACTTGTCAAAATTAAAAGAGTTTAATTTAGGAATCAATTAGGAAGAGTTCTAGTTGATTGGAATTCTTCAGATGACTAAATCTGATTGGATTAGAGTTATGTCAAAAGTTTGAGTCTACTGTTGGCTAGATTTGGAACCCTATGGGTCATACACTTTAGGACATAATCTTGATCTAATTTAATTAGGATTTAATATAAATTTTAAGGATTAATTTGATATGCTAGCACATTGTATTAACCTAAATTCCTAAATTGGTTTAGATCAAAGTGTTTGAGCTAACCTAGACTAGTTATCTTTGACCTAATGGGATTGGGTCAATTTTGATTGGTTTCTTATCTAGCTTGCGATAATTTCTAGTGGAGAAGGACTCCTCTACACCCACCAGGTTTCACACAAAAATAAAATTACTGCCCCACTCTTTTTAGCATGTGAAGATGGAGAGTCCTTCCTAAAGAAGGCTCTTATCATTACGCATTGACTTAAATTCTCAATCAGATCTCTTATGATTTTATACCAAATTAATATGTGATTTTTATGAGGTATAGAAGAGGAGGAGTCCTTCTGTGTGAAGGCTCTCCTACACCAAAAATGATACACAGTGAATTTATTCACCATGTGACAGAGTGGAGTGCCAAAGGTTGGCACCCCTTGGTTCTTCTCATGTCCCTTAGTCCCCTATTTAAATGGGGCCTCCCATATGGCCCAGGCTGGATTTTGGGTGGAAATCAAAGACAAGTGGCATGTAAATTAGAGAAAAAATTTTGGAAAAAATTTGATAAAAAGGCAAGAAAAAATTGAGAGGCAAAAGTTGTAAGAAGGGTGGTGAGAGAATTAGCAAGTGTTGCTAGTGTGCCCTAGGATTTGATTTTTTTATGTGTTGAAGTTTAAAATTAAATCCTAGGTTGTGAGACATCTGAAGAGCATCTTTTTGACAAAATTTTGGTGGTAAGTTCGAAAGCAACTAGGCTTTGGTGTGATCGTTCTTCAAATTCGAAGCCGGCAGTGTTCTTAAAAAGATAAGGCTGCGACAGCGCACTAGTTAGGAACGACCTTGGCCAACATCCGTGTGGATCACCGTTAGAGGGCTTCTACTTTGGAGTCTTATAAAGATCACCAACATGCCACATTATCTTTTTGATGAAAGTAAAAATTTGATCCCTTTGCATGTTTGTTTGTTTTGATCGATGTTGGGTATGAAATATCCACAGCCGAAGTCCTCAGCAGAATCGGCTCCAGGAGGTCCGCCCGGACTCCTACGGGAGCCGAGCTTCGTCGCCAACGTCAACCGTCGGTAAGGTTCGTCCGGACTCCTACGAGAGTCGGACTCTGCCAATAATTTCAACCGCAAGTAGACTCCGCCCGGACTCCTACAGGAGCCGGGCTCCGTCCTCAACATCAGCTGCCGGTAAGCCTTGTCCGGTCTCCTACGGGAGCCAGACTTCACCTTTAACTTCAATTGCAGGAAGACTCCGCCCGGACTCCTACAGGAGACGGGCTCCATCCTCAACATCAGCTGCCGGTAAGCCTTGTCCGGTCTCCTACGGGAGCCGGACTTCGCCTTTAACTTCAATTGCAGGAAGACTTCGCTCGGACTCCTACGGGAGCCGGGCTTCTCCTCGGCTCCAACGGCTGCAGACAGACTTCGTCCGGACTCCTACGGGAGTCGGACTCCGCCAACAATTTCAACCGCAAGTAGACTTCGCCCGGACTCCTACAGGAGCCGGGCTCCATCCTCAACATCAGCTGCCGGTAAGCCTTGTCCGGTCTCCTACGGGAGTCGGACTTCACCTTTAACTTCAATTGCAGGAAGACTCCGCTCGGACTCCTACGGGAGTCGGGCTTCATCCTCGGCTCCAACGACTGCAGACAGACTTCGTCCGGACTCCTACGGGAGCCGGACTCCGCCAACAATTTCAACCGCAAGTAGACTCCACCCGGACTCCTACAGGAGCCGGGCTCCGTCCTCAACATCAGCTGCCGGTAAGCCTTGTCCGGTCTCCTACGGGAGCCAGACTTCGCCTTTAACTTCAATTGCAGGAAGACTCTGCCCGGACTCCTACGGGAGCCGGGCTTCATCCTCGGCTCCAACGGCTGCAGACAGACTTCGTTCGGACTCCTACGGGAGTCGGACTCCGCCAACAATTTCAACCGCAAGTAGACTCCGCCCGAACTCCTACAGGAGCTAGGCTCCGTCCTCAACATCAGCTGCCGGTAAGCCTTGTCCGGTCTCCTACGGGAGCCGGACTTCGCCTTTAACTTCAATTGCAGGAAGACTCCGCCCGGACTCCTACAGGAGCCGGGCTCCGTCCTCAACATCAGCTGCCGGTAAGCCTTGTCCGGTCTCCTACGGGAGCCGGACTTTGCCTTTAACTTCAATTGCAGGAAGACTCCGTCCGGACTCCTACGGGAGTCGGGCTTCATCCTCGGCTCCAACAGCTGCAGATAGACTTCGTCTGGATTCCTACGGGAGCCGGACTCCGCCAACAATTTCAACCGCAAGTAGACTCCGCCCGGACTCCTACAGGAGCCGGGCTCCGTCCTCAACATCAGCTGCCGGTAAGCCTTGTCCGGTCTCCTACAGGAGTCAGACTTCGCCTTTAACTTCAATTGCACGAAGACTCCGCCCGGACTCCTACGGGAGCCGGGCTTCATCCACGGCTCCAACGGCTGCAGACAGACTTCGTCCAGACTCCTACGGGAGCCGGACTCCGCCAACAATTTCAACCGCAAGTAGACTCCGCCCGGACTCCTACAGGAGCCGGGCTCCGTCCTCAACATCAGCTGCCGGTAAGCCTTGTCCGATCTCCTACGGGAGCCGGACTTCACCTTTAACTTCAATTACAGGAAGACTCCGTCCGGACTCCTACAGGAGCTGGGCTCCATCCTCAACATCAGCTGCCGGTAAGCCTTGTCCGGTCTCCTACGGGAGCCGGACTTCGCCTTTAACTTCAATTGCAGGAAGACTCCGCCCGGACTCCTACGGGAGCCGGGCTTCATCCTCGACTCCAACGGCTGCAGACAGACTTCGTCTGGACTCCTACGGGGGTCGGACTCCGCCAACAACTTCAACCGTAAGTAGACTCCGCCCGGACTCCTATAGGAGCTGGGCTCCGTCCACTGACCGAACTTCAGCCGACGGATCTGCACTCCCTAGCAGGCCACAATAACGGCCACGATCCTGCCCCACTTCCTGCGACGGATTCCGCGCAGTTTCACTACTCTCTGGCAGGCCACAATAACGGCCATGATCCTGCTCCACTTCTTGTGACGGATACCGCGCGATTCTCCCATCCACTGGCAAGTCGTGACAACAGACGCCGCTCCACTCCCCGTGACAGACTCCACGTGGCATGCCCCGGTGATAGCCACGGGTCCACCCCACTACTCTTCACAGCAAACTCCACCTGACCCTGGACAGCCCACTACCAGACAGTTACGAACGTCACTATCAGTCTGTGGCACCCTCCGCCTATAAAAAGGGGGACCCCAGATACGTTATTCTCTAAGCTCTCATCTTTTTTATCTAAAAACTCTGCTAAATTCTCCGTTCGAGCACTCCATTCTTGTTGAGGCAGAGAACTGACTTGAGCGTCGGAGGGTCTTGCCGGAGCAACCCCACCTCCGGTTTAGACTTTCTTTGCAGGTCCCGGCGGCGACCGCGACTTTCTCGACTCCAGCTTCTCCGACGCAAGCGGATTTTTGCACCAACAGGATTGGCGTTAGAAGGAGGGCCCTGTGTCTTCGCAGTACCCTTGTTTTTGAAGGAGCGCTCAACGGATCCACCTCCGGTCGTCTCCTCCGACACCCACTCCTTGTTCTCCCACATGATCCATACTTGATGCCTCCTCGCAAGGCATCCACGCGGCGGTCCACGGCCTCCACGGCCAGATCTCAAGCTCTGGCCTCCCCTCCTATTTCTCAACCTCCTCCTCCTCCCCCGACGGCGACGGTCGGCACAGAGCAGTTTGACCTGCTGGCGCAGCAGGTCAGAGGCCTCACCGAAGCTGTGCAAGCTATGCAGCAGCAGGAGCCACAGGCATCGGTACGCCCGGTAAGGGCATCCCCAGAACACCAGAATCCGGCGGTGGGGCGGGCCACCTGGGCCAGCCGCCCCATCCTTCCTAGGAAAATGAACCCGAGGGTAGAGAGCCCTCAATCAGACCACGACTCCACCCCTGGAAGATCCCTGCCCCCGTTCTGCCAAAGAACCCTCGAGACTCGGAGTCGAGAGGATTTCCTGGACCTGAGGCTCCAGGAGATGAACCGGCGGATCGAAGAACTCCGCCATGTGCCTCCCGCTTACGGTGAGGATATTTGTACTGACCCTCCCTTCTCCCAAATGATCATGCAGGAACCGATCCCGCCAAACTTCAAGCTTCCCCAGTTCGAAAGCTACGACGGAACTTCGGACCCGGTTGATCAATTGGAGGCCTTCCGAACGATGATGCTGCTTCACGGTGCTCCTGATGCCATTCTATGCTGGGCCTTCCCGTCTACCTTGAAGGGAGCGGCAAGGAACTGGTACTCGGCTTTGAAACCGGGTACCATCTTTTCCTTCGACCAAATGAGCCACCAATTTATGGTCCATTTTGTCAGCAGCCGGCGCCCCTGGAAGGGTTCGGAGTCCCTCATCAACATCAAGCAGAGGGAAGGGGAGTCCATACGGGCCTACATCAACCGCTTCAACATCGCGGCGCTGGAGGTCTGGAACTTGGACCAATCAGTCGTCATGGCCGCCCTGAAAGGCGGCCTTCAGAAGAATGATCTTTTGTTCTCCCTGGAGAAGAAGTATCCCAGGGATTTTGCTGATTTGCTGGCTCGGGCTGAAGGATACGCCCGAGCGGAAGAAGCCTTCAAAATGAAGGATGAAGAGACGGCGAGGGAGCGGCAAGCGGGAGACTCGAGTAAGCCCACAGTTGAGAAAAGGCCAAAGGAAGCCCGGCTGCATTCTCGATCCCCTCCTGGGCATAAGCGCGCCCATACTCCACCCCGGGCGTGCAGGCAGAGAAGCCCGGATCATGGGGTTCGACGGGGTTCCCCACCAGGGAGATTTCGCAACTACGTCCCCCTCAACGCCTCGAAGGCCAGGTGCTGATGGAGGTCTGGGAGCAGCTCCCTAGGCCGGAGAGGATGCGCACACACCCCGAGAAGTGCAACCCCAACAAGTTTTGCCTCTACCACCGCGACCACGGCCACGACACAGAGGAATGCATCCAGCTCCAGGACGAGATTGAGGAGCTCATTCGGCGAGGTCGACTCGACAGGTTCATCCGCCGCAGGCCTGAGGGTAGAGGAGACCGGCCAAGGGCCCTTCCGCAGCCTGAACCGCCAAGAAGGGAGGAGCAACCCGGGGACCAGCCTCCCATCGGGACCATCGACTCCATCACCGGAGGGCCTCAAGGAGGAGCGGGCCACCCGCTACCGTGGAACTCAGAAAATCTGTAAATGTATCACTTACGATTTCACCTTGAATCCAAATTTCTTTCTACTTGACATACTCTTCCCATCTGGTGTGAATTTATTACGACTGGATAAGACCCCTCCAAACGCCTGAAACAAAGTTATGTTAGGAACAGGGGAGAACCCCGTCCTAACATACCTGAAATGAAAGTCCGACTATCTCGAAATCGGATCGGGGGAGAGGCCTTACAGCGCCCTAATGTGCCCCCACAGCCATATCAGGAACAGGAGGAGAACCTCGTCCTGACATGACCAAAGTCAAAGGCCCGATTCTTTTAGACCGGATGGGGGGAGAGGCCTTACAGCACCCTAATGTGCCCCCACAGCCATGTCAGGAACAGGAGGAGAACCTCGTCCTGACATGAGCAAAGTCAAAGGCCCGGTTCTTTTAGACCGGATGGGGAGAGAGGCCTTACAGCGCCCTAATGTGCCCCCACAGCCATGTCAGGAACAGGAGGAGAACCTCGTCCTGACATGAGCAAAGTCAAAGGCTCGGTTCTTTTAGATCGGATGGGGGGAGAGGCCTTACAGTGCCCTAATGTGCCCCCACAGCCATGTCAGGAACAGGAGGAGAACCTCGTCCTGACATGAGCAAAGTCAAAGGCCCGGTTCTTTTAGATCTGATGGGGGGAGAGGCCTTACAGTGCCCTAATGTGCCCCCACAGCCATGTCAGGAACAGGAGGAGAAACTCGTCCTGACATGAGCAAAGTCGAAGGCCCGGTTCTTTTAGATCGGACGGGGGGAGAGGCCTTACAGCGCCCTAACGCGCCCCCATAGCCAAGCCGGGAACGGGAGGAGAACCTCGCCCTGGCTCGAGCAAAGTGGAAGGCCCGGACTCCCACGGGAGCCGGGCTCCATCCACAACACCAAGGAAGACTCCGCCCGGACTCCTACGGGAGCCGGGCTCCGTACACGATGCCAAGGAAGATTCCACCCAGACTCCTACGGGAGCCAGGTTCCACCCACGACTTCTGCAGCAAGAGCTGATGGTGGCGAAGCCCGGCCGCCCAACAAGATCGGGTGAAAGGAAAAAGCCCCTCATCGGCACCTCCTCGCTCCTATGCAACCCCGCGAAAAGCGGGGGGAAGGCCCTCACTCCGAGAAGAGGAGGAAAATTAAAAAGGAAGGATGACGAACTACGACGGGAACAGATGAAGGATGAACCACACCAAAAGACCTAAAGGACTTCGTCCCAACTGAAACGGAGAGTTCCTACCGAACACCTTCGGCCGCTAAAAAGACTTTCGACACCGGTTAGGGAGACAACGACATCCCCGAAATAATGCGGAGCCTGGACGGCCAAGCTCGGGCTTGCGGCCATGTACGACGAGAAAGGCGAGCTAACGCATCGACGACCGGGTGCCCCCTAACGACGTCTACATCAGACAAGTCAAACGACAAGAAAAATTCGACGGACGACAATTTAGTGCAATGCGCAGACGAGGTAACACAAAATGCCCTTTTCATTCCATTTTCGATATACACGCTACAAAGCCCAGAAGGCCAAGGAAAGAAAGGCAAAACGACAAAAAGGAAGTAAATACATGAAAAGACAGAAAGACGAAAAGAGCTCTAAGGAGGCCCTACTCCCTCCGACCTAGAATTATCTACTCCGTCCCTTAACCAGGACTGCCTCAGATTCTCAATTTCTTCTTCTAGCTCTCCCCTTTTCTGTAGCGCATCCTGGAGCGCCCGACGAAGTCGCTGGCTCTCGACTTCCGCCTCTCGATGCCTCTTCCTCAAGACCTCGAATTCTGCCTCCGCATCCGCGATGGCCCGCTGCTCGTATGCCAGCTGGATCTTCAGTTGTTGCAGCTCAGCTGTCTTTTCCCCGAGGGAGATAGAAATCTCCTCAACGGTGCCTCTTAGGGCTTGGAGCTCATCAGAATCTCGAGCGAAAGTAAGCTGTGCCCTACTAGCCAGCTGCCTCTGGAGATGGATGACTTCGTCGGCCGCCGCCCTGAATCTCCCTTTATATTCTTCCACCTGCCTGCACCAGCTAGCCCGATGCACGTCGTGGCTCACCTCGACATCCTGAAGCTGCCGCTGAAGGTCGGAGACCTTCTTCGACCACCCCTGCTCACCGTCGACCCGGGCCAAGAGCCGGGATGAATTTCCTTCCAGCTGGCCGATCTTCTCCTTCGCAGCTGATAGTTCAACCTTGAGGGCACTGATCCTGGCGGCCTGAGTCCAAATTCGGTCGCTGGCGCTCTTCTTGCATTCCTCGAGTTTCTTTGCGAAGTCCGCCTTCCTCCGGCTATACTCCATGATCCCCTTCACGTGGAGATTCTGAAAGTGGGTGGCCTCAGCGGTGGCTTCAAAGTGACCTTCTCTCAATTTGCGGAGCTCGCCTTCCGTCTTCTTCAACTTCTTTGTCAGGTGAAGGACTTCCTTCTTCAGTCGCTGGATCGTCGATTTCAGTGGGACCCCCAGGGGCAGGGGGAGCACTTCTGCAGGGCACTGCCATCGGAAGGCAAAAGTCTCAAAGCACGACTCATTGCAGGAAGAAGAGCAGAGAGAAGGAGGGGGGGAAGGAGAAGCCATCCGCAATAAGAAATTTAACTTTATTGATTGAATGATTTTTGAAGACAAACAGAAAAGAAAAATTACGATGAAATAAAGGTACAAGATCGAGGTCTCAGACCTCAGGGGTGGGGGTGGAGAGCTCGGCATCCCCGGCATGGGGGCTGCGACAGCAGTGGCGGCTGACGAGGGACCGGCCTCATCTTCAGACTCCTCGCTTAGGAAGCTGAGATCGAGCTCTGAGAATTTTCTGGCCACCTTCTCTTGGCAGAGCTCGAACCCCTTAATGAACGCTTCCTGGCCAAATTGGACCTTCAGGTCCCTCATCTCCGCGGAGGCCTTGAATTCCTCCACCGCAAGAGCTCTGGCCTCCGAGACCAAGACCGGGATTTGCTCGACCAGGTTGGCGACCTCGACCTCCGCCTTTCTCGCCGACTCCTCCAAGGTCTGCCTCTCCTCCTCCCGGGCTCGCTTCTCTCTTTCCAGGGCCTCCTGGAGGGCGACTACTTCGGCCGTCTTCGCTTGGAGGCGAGCAACCTCGGCCCGACAGCGTTCCTCCACCTGGAGGATGTCCCTCCTCACACGACTCATCACCTCGATATAGGCGAGGAGCTGGTGCCCAATCTGCAAGGGCGGCCAGGGAATTAGAACAAAAGCTGAGTAGCCATGTAAATGAAGGCTCACTTACCTCAAGGAAGGACCCCAAAGAGTCCCAGGCCCGCTGCTCAGGATCGGCGTGGTCGATCCTCTCAATGACGTCAAGTAGAATGCAGCCGTCGATCAACCGCCTGATCAAGTCCCTATCGTTGAAGGGATTCTCCGACCCCTCTTCGGAGCAGAGGGACTCGTCCGCGGCAGTTCGGCAGCTACTCGCCCTACGGGCCATCGATTTCCTTCTTTTCCTCTCGGCTATGGGCGCCTCCGTGGAGCGGACCCCCGAAATGGGGGCCCCGATCGGCGGACTCCTCGAGGAGGCCCGGGGAGCCGTTGGCTCGACATCCGAGGGAATATCGATGGCCGGGGCCACCTGGACGGGTGCAGCCAGGCTCGACTCCTCCGCCCTGGCCCTCTTCGCCGATCCGAAGGTCGCGGCACCCTTTCTTTTGTGGGCCCTAAGGCCCCTGGCAAGCATCCGCGCTGCTTCGACGTCCATTCCTAAAAAAAAAAAAAGAAAGAGAAAGAGAAAAGGAAAGAAGAAAAAGAAGCAAACCAATCAATCAAGAGTCAAAGGTCAGAAAAAAAAAAAAGAGAGAGAGAGAGAAGAAAAGAAGAAAGGGAAAGAAAGAAAGAAACAAAGGAGAAAAAGAGAAGAAGAGAAGAAAGGCATGAAAAGAGAAGATAAGGTAAAAGATGAATACTCGCTGGATCCTGGGGACTCAGGCCGATGTTGAAAAGAAACTGCTCCCTCAGAAGATTGGGAAGGGAAGCAGCGGAATAAGCTAGAAGCTTCCGGGCAGCCTGGAGGTCGTCCTCCCCCAGGCTGGGGGCCCGGCGGACAGAATCCCTCAGAGAGCCCCAAGGGGGCAGGCCCAGTCTCAGGGTCGGGCAGTGGACGAAGAGATATTTCCCCTTTCAATTGTGGATCGAAGAAGGGGCACCTTTCAGCAACCCCTTCTTGCCGAACTGGGGGGAGAAGTACCACCAGTCCTTCGTCGAAGGATGGCGCTTGAAGGTATAGAAGTGTCTAAACAAGAAGAGGGACGGTTGGACCTCGACTACATGGCAGAGGGAGAGAAATCCTATCAAGAACCTAAAAGAATTCGGGGCCACGGAAGCCAAGGAGATGTCTAAGAAGCGGAAGAGGGCAACAACAAAGGAAGGAAGCGGAAGCCGGAGTCCGACACAGAACACTTTCTGGTACAGACAAAAATGATCGGAAGGGGGAGTGCTGGCCCAGTCAGAAGGGCCAGGCAGCTCCAGGTCGTACTCTGAAGAAACTCCGTACTGAACCCTTATCAGAAGGAGTTCCTCCGAGGTCAGGGAACATGGAATGGCGCCGGATGCGAAAATCAGGCGGAGCCCAGCCCCAGACACAGGTTTGTCTACAGAGCCGGGGACCTGGGGGTTTGAGGCGGAAGAGCTCCCGGAACTGCAGGGAGCAGAAGAGCCAGAAGACATTTCGAGTAGTTTCGAAGGAGGGCTCTAAAGGTCCCTAAGAAGATGGACAGAAGGGGGGACGAGAGGCCACAGGAAACTAACTCGGAGGGATGCAAAAAAATAATGACAGAGAAGAAGTCCCTAGGTGGTGGAAAGAAGGTTGAAGGTGCTGGAACTAACCTATATCGCTCTGAGGGACCAGAGGGATGAAGACAGAGACGATTTGGAAGACACCTACGGCTCGAGAAGATGCCCACTGAAACAGGGCTCTCGAAGAGAAGGCAGACACTGGTCGAAACTCTGGAATAGAATAGGGCACCTAAAGGTGGGAGGATGGGTTTAAATAGACCCTGAGATCCGGCACCATAATGATCATGAATCCCCCCAAGCCAGTCCACACCCGGCACGTGTCCCACTCCCCCCGACAGGTGGCTAAAAGCGGCTGATGAATCAGCAGGGCCATTATGGCACCGTACCTGGGCCAGTGTACCGGCGAGAATTTTGAAGGGTCGCTTCATATCGCCCCGATCCGAAAAGACTCCAGCACGCACACATTTAATGCCAAAATATCTGGGGGCGGCAGTGCGCTGGATTCGAAGGGACGGCTTCGGCTGTGCCCATCTCTCTCTGTACTTCCTTCATTCGAAATTCAAACTCGGAAGTACGGGGACTGGTCTTGGGTATAAAATACCCACAGCCGAAGTCCTCAGCAGAATCGGCTCCAAGAGGTCCGCCCGGACTCCTACGGGAGCCGAGCTTCGTCGCCAACGTCAACCACCGGTAAGGTTCGTCCGGACTCCTACGGGAGTCGGACTCCGCCAACAATTTCAACCGCAAGTAGACTCCGCCCGGACTCCTACAGGAGACGGGCTCCGTCCTCAACATCAGCTGCCGGTAAGCCTTGTCCGGTCTCCTACAGGAGCCGGACTTCGCCTTTAACTTCAATTGCAGGAAGACTCCGTCCGGACTCCTACAGGAGCCGAGCTCCATTCTCAACATCAGCTATCGGTAAGCCTTGTCCGGTCTCCTACGGGAGCCAGACTTCGCCTTTAACTTCAATTGCAGGAAGACTTCGCCCGGACTCCTACGGGAGCCGGGCTTCGTCCTCGGCTCCAACGGCTGCAGACAGACTTCGTCCGGACTCCTACGGGAGCCGGACTCCGCCAACAATTTCAACCGCAAGTAGACTCCGCCCGGACTCCTACAGGAGCCGGGCTCCATCCTCAACATCAGCTGCCGGTAAGCCTTGTCCAGTCTCCTACGGGAGCCAGACTTCGCCTTTAACTTCAATTGCAGGAAGTCTCCGCCCGGACTCCTACGGGAGCAGGGCTTCATCCTCGGCTCCAACGGCTACAGACAGACTTCGTCCGGACTCCTACGGGAGCCGGACTCCGCCAACAATTTCAACTGTAAGTAGACTCCGCCCGGACTCCTACAGGAGCCGGGCTCCGTCCTCAACATCAGCTGCCAGTAAGCCTTGTCCGGTCTCCTACGGGAGCCAAACTTCGCCTTTAACTTCAATTGCAGGAAGACTCCGCCCGGACTCCTACAGGAGCCAAGCTCTGTCCTCAACATCAGCTGCCGGTAAGCCTTGTTCGGTCTCCTACGGGAGCCGGACTTCGCCTTTAACTTCAATTGCAGGAAGACTCCGCCCGGACTCCTACGGGAGCCAGGCTTCATCCTCGGCTCCAACGGCTGCAGACAGACTTCGTCCAGACTCCTACGGGAGCCGGACTCCGCCAACAATTTCAACCGCATGTAGACTCCGCCCGGACTCCTACAGGAGCCGGGCTCCGTCCTCAACATCAGCTGCCGGTAAGCCTTGTCCAGTCTCCTACGGGAGCCGGACTTCGCCTTTAACTTCAATTGCAGGAAGACTCCGCCCGGACTCCTACAGGAGCCGGGCTTCGTCCTCGGCTCCAACGGCTGCAGACAGACTTCGTCCGGACTCCTACGGGAGCCGGACTCCGCCAACAATTTAAACCGCAAGTAGACTCCGCCCGGACCCCTACAGGAGCCGGGCTCCGTCCTCAACATCAGCTACCGGTAAGCCTTGTCCGGTCTCCTATGGGAGCCAGACTTCGCCTTTAACTTCAATTGCAAGAAGACTCCGCTCGGACTCCTACAGGAGCCGGGCTCCGTCCTCAACATCAGCTGCCGGTAAGCCTTGTCCGGTCTCCTACGGGAGCCGGACTTCGCCTTTAACTTCAATTGCAGGAAGACTCCGCCCAGACTCCTACGGGAGCCGGGCTTCGTCCTCGACTCCAACGGCTGCAGACAGACTTCGTCCGGACTCCTACGGGAGCCGGACTCCGCCAACAACTTCAACCGCAAGTAGACTCCGCCCGGACTCCTACAGGAGCCGGGCTCCGTCCGCTGACCGAACTTCAGCCGACGGATCTGCACTCCCTGGCAGGCCACAATAATGGCCATGATCCTGCCCCACTTCCTGCGGCAGATTCCGCGCAGTTCCACTACTCCCTGGCAGGCCACAATAACGGCCACGATCCTGCTCCACTTCCTGCGATGGATACCGCGCGATTCTCCCATCCGCTGGCAAGTCATGACAACAGACGCCGCTCCACTCCCCGCGACAGACTCCACGTGGCACGCCCCGGTGATAGCCACGGGTCCACCCCACTACTCTTCGCAGCAAACTCCACCTGACCCTGGGCAGCCCACTACCAGACGGTTACGAACGTCGCTATCAGTCTGTGGCACCCTCTGCTTATAAAAAGGGGGACCCCAGATACGTTATTCTCTAAGCTCTCGTCTCTTTTATCTAAAAACTCTGCTAAATTCTTCGTTCGAGCACTCTATTCTTGTTGAGGCAGAGAACTGACTTGAGCATCGGAGGGTCTTGCCGGAGTAACCCCACCTCCGGTTTAGACTTCCTTTGCAGGTCCCGACGGTGACCGCGACTTCCTCGACTCTAGCTTTTCCGGCGCAAGCGGACTTTTGCACCAACAATCGATATTGGCAAGGTGATTCTAGGGTTTGAATTTTGGCTCGATAGTTTTAACTACTAAAGCTATTGACTTGTTTAATTTTAAAATTTTTAAAAATTACTTTTCACTACATCGTTAGAATCTAACATTAGTATCAGAGTCACCCTTATTAGATTTGATCAAACAAGTACAAAGTTGTACTGTAGAATTATTTTTGTTCATATATTGCCAAGAATATTGTTTCGATTTTTACCATCGATCTTTAAAATAAAAAATTATTTTTGAATTTATAAGAATCATGAACTTAAATTTTAATTATTAAATTTATAAATTTATGATAATTTGAAATTTATATTATCATGATAGCTTGATGCTTAAATCGATTTATGGTTAAGGTTGTTATGCATGCCTAATATGATTAAGGTTTGCTTTATTTTTGATATGCTTGACATATGTTATGTCTTCTTTTGCACCCTTATATACTTTTTTGGCATTATTATATGATTGCTATTATAACTTATAGATATATGTCAAATTACCTAATATGCTTAGCATATTTTATGTAGTTGTAGTTAGGATGTGCCAAGATCAGTTCAAAGATTCTCTTAAAAATTATATTAAGTTGCAATGTCGAGATTCACTTTCAATTCAAATATCAAATTCATTAGATCAATTGGTATTGAAAAAAGTGTGAAAGGTGATTTTCTAGTTAGGTCTGTATGCTGGCCTGGCCAACTTTGTTGGTGTCTAAGAAAAGCTATGGGGAGCCTCCCACCTACTGACCTGGCCAATTTGGTCTTATTGAATTTTGGACTTAGATTGATTAGTGATGTAGATATTACAAGGGCCTTCCTTCAAACTTAATCAATAGAGTATGTCAAGATCTTAGTGAGTTTATTGTGCTATCTACAAGGCTTACTATAAAAATTGATATGATGTTGACTAAGTGCATATTGATGCTTATGGTATATTTGAATAGTGTTACTTTGTTGTGCTATCCACAAAGGCAACATTGTTTTAAGTATGACCATATAGGATTGAAGGGTTGACTTAACTAGAACATTATAGTTTGTTATGCTATCCACAAGACTATATATGATCTAGAGGTAAGAGAGAAAAATGTTGAGAATTGTATAAGTATAATTAGTAAAGAGTTACTTACTCTTGAACTCATAAATACTTATTGTACTATCCATAAGGTGTTTATGAGGAATAGGGATCTCAACCCTACTAAGAAATATGAGTATGTTTTTTGATTTTTATACTTGAGAGCTATAAAGTTTGATAAAATAGTGGGAGACACAATTAGACAAAAGTCTTAATCTAGTTGTATATGTCATCATGAGTTATCTGCTTATATTGTGTTCTTATTATTGTAGATTAACTATACATATAGCATCCTCACTATCACTTAGAGGCATACTAGATACAAATAAATTGATTGGACCTAACTACGTCGACTGGTTAAGAAACTTAAGAATAGTTCTTACTCAGAAGAAAGTCTCCTATATTCTGGATACACTTGCATCCGATATGATCGAAGAAGATGCATTCGAGGAGGAAAGGGCCACAAACAAGAAGTTGAAAGAAGATAGTGTGACTGTTAAATGCATCATGCTTGCCTCTATGCTTAATCTTAAGGAGTAATATGGGGAACAAAGAGAATTGCTAGATATGAGATATCTAAGCAGTTATTTTGTATCTGCATGACTAAAGGCACCTCTGTGCAAATGCATGTCTTGAAGATGATTGATTTGATCACTCATCTGGGATAACTGGATTTTACTTTGGATGATGAATTGAGCCAGAATTTGATCCTGTAGTCTCTCCCTGACTTCTTCTCTCAGTTTGTCATAAATTACCATATGAACAAATTGAACACTAGCCTGCTTGAGCTGTTGAACATGTTGAAAATAGCAGAGAGCCATTTCAAGGGTGAAAAGGCTTCGGTACTTCTTCTCAATAAGATCCACAAGAAGAAAGGCAACAAGGGTTTCAAGAAAAAGTTGAACCCTAAGGCTGGCATCTCCAAGAAAAAGGCAAAGAATGTCTCCACCAAAGGTACTTGCTATCACTATGATAAGGAGGGCCACTAAAAGAGAAATTACAAGGAATACCTTGCAACCATGAAACTGATAAATGTTGCTAAAGGTTTATATATATGATACAAACTAACTTATCATTAAGTGCTTTATTTTCAGATTCTTGGATATTGGATACCGCCTATGATTCACACCTTTGCAAATCATTGTAGGGTCTATAGGAATACCTTATGTACATGGATCCATATTTTGGTTCACTACCTAACTTGGTTCTTTGATCTTTATATGGGATGTTCTAGAAATGGTGAAGTATGTATGGAGGTTGTGAGTGATCAAAAAGGGATCAGTCACTCCTAATAAGGCGAGCGAACATCCTATTTGATCTCATAGGACGGTTGTTGGTGCAAAAATCCGCTTGCGCTGGAGAAGCTGGAGTCGAGGGAGTTACGGTCGCCGTCGAGACCTGCAAAAAAAGTCTAAACCGGAGGTGGGGTTACTCCGGCAAGACCCTCCGACGCTCAAGTCAGTTCTCTGCCTCAACAAGAATGGAGTGCTCGAACAAAAATTTTAGCAGAGTTTTTAGGTAAAAATGAGAGCTTATAGAATAATGTATCTGGGGTTCCCCTTTTATAGACGGAAGGGGCAACAAATTGATAGCGATGCCTGTAACTGCCTGGTAGTGGGCCGCCCAGAGTCAGGAGGAATTTATTGCGGAGGGTAGTGGAGTGGGATCGTGGCTATCACCGTGGCTCGCCACGTGGAATCAGTTACGGGGAGTGGAGCGGCATCCGCTGTCGTGACTCGTCAGGGAGTGGTGGAATCGCATAGGATCCACCACAGGGAGTGGAGCAGAATCGTGGCAGTTAATACGGCCTGTCAGGGAATAATGGAGCTGCGTAGGGTCCATCGCAGGGAGTGGAGCAGTGTTGTCCGTTACTGTGGCCTGCCAGGGGATCCAGACTTGTCGGTCGACGTTCGGTTGGAGTCGGTAGCGAGGTCCGATACCCGTAAGAGTTTGGGCGAGGTCTTCCTGCAGTCGGAATAGAAGACGGAGTCTGGCTTCCGTAGGAGTCCGGATGAAGTCTACTTGCAGTTGGGGTCGTGGGCAGAGTCCGGCTCCCGTAGGAGTCCGGACGAAGTCTGTCTGCAGCCGTTGGAGTCGAGGATGAAGCCCGGCTCCCGTAGGAGTCCGGGTGGAGTCCTCTTGCAATTAAAGTCAAAGGCGAAGTCCGGCTCCCGTAGGAGTCCGGACAAGGCTTACCAGCAGTTGAAGTTGAGGATGGAGCTCGGCTCCCTTAGGAGTCTGGGCGGAGTCTACTTGCGGTCAGAGTCATGGGCGGAGTCCGGCTCCCGTAGGAGTCCGGACGAAGTCTGTTGGCTGCCGTTGGAGTCGAGGATGAAGCCCGGCTCCCGTAGGAGTCTGGGTGGAGTCTTCCTGCAATTAAAGTCAAAGGCGAAGTCCGGCTCCCGTAGAAGTCCGGACAAGGCTTACCAGCAGTTGAAGTTGAGGACGGAGCCCGACTCCCTTAGGAGTCTGGGCGGAGTCTACTTGCGGTCGGAGTCGTGGGCGGAGTCCGGCTCCCGTAGGAGTCCGGACGAAGTCTGTCTGCTGCCGTTGGAGTTGAGGATGAAGCCCGGCTCCCGTAGGAGTCCGGATGGAGTCTTCCTACAATTAAAGTCAAAGGTGAAGTCCGGCTCCCGTAGGAGTCCGGACAAGGCTTACCAGCAGTTGAAGTTGAGGACGGAGCCCGGCTCCCGTAGGAGTCCGGGCGGAGTCTACTTGCGATTGAAGTCATGGGTGGAGTCCGGCTCTCGTAGGAGTCCGGACGAAGCGATGGGAGTTCACCAACAGTAGTCGAAAGTCAGAAGAGACTTGCGAGGGTCAATCCCGCCAAGAACTTTGGTGTTGCTCCTAGATTGATTTTGATGATTACAAAGCAGATTGAAGGGATACAAATAATTTTAAAATGAAAAAGTCCTTATGCTCTTCAAGGGCAAAATCATAATTTCACTAAAATCCTGATTTGATAGTACCATTTGGTAGAACAAATGATTTGAAATCTATTGGTGAAAATTTTATTGTGTTTGGACTTATATTTTTGAAGTTATGAAGGTTTGAAGTGCATGAGTCGACTCATGAGTCAACTCATGGCACTGTGAGCTGATTGGCACGCAAAAATTCTCCTTGGCATGCTAGTTTTCTGGCTTGGCACGACCTGTGAGTCGACTCATGAGTCGACCCACAAGGCATGAGTCGACTCATGAGTCGACCCCTGCTAATTTGAGCCAAGAATTTTCAGAAACGCATTCTCTGGTTTTTGCAACAGAGGTCGACTCATGAGTCGACCCTTGAAGCATGAGTCGACTCATGAGTCGACCCCTGCGACGGGAAATGTCAGCAACGACTATTTTTTTGCCCATTTTAATTGCCATTTATGCTTCCTAAAAATCCTCTAACGGCTCTTTATCTACCTAAAATGTTTTCTCTTGCTTCTAATGCTACAAAATGCTTTAAATGGTGAAAGAAATTGCAGATTAAATAGCGGATCAAACGTGAAATCAAAGAAACGAGAAGAACAGAAGAAAGGATCCGAAATTTGCAAGAAAAAGCCTGAGATCAACGAAAAATCCAAAAAGAAAAAGAGAGAGGATCCACAATATACCAGAGAGATTGTGAAAGAGAAAAGCAAGATCTTTCAAGGAGAGAATTCTTCACGCCTATTGTTTCAACCTTGATCTAGAGATTGTTTCAAAGCTTTCAAGAGATCTTCAATCAACAATCAACCTCTTCTCAAGCATTCAAGCGTTCATCCACTTTGAGAAAATCCGAAAAAGGGGTTCTTCATTTGAGTAAAGCTTTTATTGTTATATTCGCTCATTTAAGGAGCTGTTATTGTATTAATCTGTGCTCTAAATTTTCTAACTCTTTGTGAGTTTTTGTTCTTATTTTTGGAGGATTTCCAAAACAAGGAAAGGTTGATCCGAACCAGAAATCGGAGTGTTTTGGGTTTACTTGTACCCGGGAAACAAGTGATCTAGCTTGGGATAGCTAGTGTCGGAGTTTCCGACGTTTTGTATTCGGGTTGAATACAAAGGATAGTGGATTGAAATTCCCAAGTAGGATCTTGGGGAGTGGATGTAGGTGCAAGGTTAGCACCGAACCACTATAAATCCTTGTGTTTGTGGTGTGCTTTATCGCTTCACTTTATTTCTTTATTATATTCTTGCATTCCTGCTTTAGGTAATTAATATTGAATTAAAGTCTTTGTTTTGATCTTCATAAGTAATCTGTTGGGCTTAAAATTTTTAGAAACCCAATTCACCCCCCCCTCTTGGGTTGCATAGCTGGGCAACAAGTGGTATCAGAGCCGGTGCTCTAGCCCTTCTTTGATCTAATAATCAAAGAGCCAAAGATCTATGGCAACCCATGTTGGTACTTCTCTAGCCGAGGGGCAGTCAACAAACCGACCTCCACTTTTCAATGGGTCTAATTACACATATTGGAAAGCTCGGATGAAGATTTTCATACAAGCACTCGACTATGATATGTGGAGTATCATAGTGAATGGTCCTCACACACCCACCAAGATTATAGATGGTGAGGAATCAACCAAACCCGAGAAAGAATGGGATGAGGTTGACAAGAAATTGGCACAATTAAATGCCAAAGCCATGAATGTTCTTTATTGGGCACTAGATGCTAGTGAATTCAATCGTATTTTTACTTGTGCATCTGCTAAAGAAATATGGGATAGGTTAGAAGTCACCCATGAGGGAACAAATCAAGTAAAAGAGTCTAAAATAAACATGCTTGTACATAAATATGAATTGTTCAAAATAGAGCATGATGAGTCCATAACTGCTATGTTTACTCATTTTACTGATATAATCAATGGTTTAAAGAGTCTTGGCAAATCTTATACTAACAGTGAACTTGTAAGGAAGATTCTTAGGTCACTGCCAAGAACTTGGGAAGCCAAGGTGACTGCCATCCAAGAAGCAAAAGACTTGAACACTCTACCTCTAGAAGAGCTTCTTGGATCCTTGATGACTCATGAACTTAGCATGAAGCAACATCAAGAAGATGAAGTCAAAAAGAAAAGAACCATTGCCCTCAAATCCACAACTTCGCCTGATTATGAAACGGATGACTCTGAAGACGAAGATCAGGATGAAGAGATGGCTCTCATCACCCGGAAATTTAAGAAGTTTCTAAGAAAAAGGAAACAGGGGATGAGAAAGAAATTCACAAAAGGAGATCAAAGCAAAGAAAAGGAGAAAGATCAACCCCCTATATGCTACGAGTGCAAGAAGCCAGGACATTTCAGATCCGAATGTCCACAATTGAAGAAAGGTCCAAAGAAGTTCAAAAAGAAGGCAATGATGGCGATCTGGAGTGCGAGTGATGACTCAAGCTCCGACGAGGAAACCTCAACAGAACAAGCCAATCTGTGCCTGATGGTACATGAAAATGAGGTAACTTCTGAATCCACTAGTGAATTTACTTTTGAAGAATTACATGAAGCATTCTATGATTCAATTGATGAATTAAAGAAACTAGGGAAGAAAAACAAAGAGCTGAAATTGGAAAATCAGTCCTTAGTGAAACAAGCTGAAAATCTTTCAATTGAAAAATTCACCTTGATTCAAGAAAATCAAAACTTAAAGGATGAAATGAACAAGCTGAAATCTATAGTAGATAAGTTCACCTTAAGTTCAAACAAACTAAATATGATCCTTGAAAATCAGAAAGCTATATATGATAAGGCTGGACTTGGTTATAAACCCCTGAAGAAACAAAAATTTCTGAAGTATATTTATGTAAATTATTCAAGTAACAAGTCTACAAATATTACTTGTTTTAAATGTGAAAGAATAGGACATAAATCATACACATGTCTTATTAACAAATATGCAAACACAAAGAAAATATGGGTTCCAAAAGGAACCATTCTGACTAACCTGAAAGGACCCAAGAAAGCTTGGGTACCTAAGACAGAAACGTGACCTTTGCTTGCAGGTGTGTCTAGCATCCCAAGAAGGAAACAGGAAATGGTATCTTGACAGCGGATGCTCGAGACACATGACTGGTGATGAATCACAATTCATCACGCTTGATGCTAAGGATGGAGGGATGGTCACCTTTGGAGATAATGGCAAAGGAAAGATCATCGGGATAGGTAACATTGGTATCACTCCCTCCAAATACATTGAGAATGTTTTATTAGTTAAAGGTTTAAAGCATAACTTACTTAGCATTAGTCAATTCTGTGATAAAGGGTATAAAGTAAGTTTTGAATCATCTGTTTGCATTGTGATGAGTCCTATTAACGATGGCATTAAATTTATAGGACATAGGCATGGCAATGTTTATATGGTAGACTTGAATGATTTAACAAAATTAGACATGCAATGCCTAGTTTCCTTAAATGCTAAAATAAATGAGACTAGTTGGCTGTGGCATCGTAGACTTGCACACATTAGCATGCATTCTCTCTCAAAATTAATTAAAAAGGATTTAGTT
The DNA here is from genome assembly GCF_000442705.2 of Elaeis guineensis. Lineage (NCBI taxonomy): Eukaryota > Viridiplantae > Streptophyta > Magnoliopsida > Arecales > Arecaceae > Elaeis > Elaeis guineensis. Next base: position 37,357,625 of record NC_026004.2, on the reverse strand, counting down.
CTCGGTTTGCCAAAACTGAATTTTGAAAAGAATAGAATTTGTGATGCATACCAATTAGGTAAACAAACTAGAGTATCATTTAAATCCAAAAATACTGTTTCAACTTCTAGACCTTTAGAGCTCTTACATATGGATTTGTTTGGACCAACTAGAACCACTAGTCTAGGAGGAAAACGATATGGATTTGTAATAATAGATGATTACTCTCGTTTTACTTGGGTTTTCTTTTTGGCTCACAAAAATGAAACTTTTCATATTTTCACTAAATTTCATCGAAAAGTCTCTAATGAAAAAGGTTTTTCAATTCAAAATATTAGAAGTGATCATGGAACTGAATTTGAAAATCAAGATTTTGAAAATTTTTGTGATGAAAATGGAATTGGCCATAACTTCTCTGCTCCAAGGACACCCCAACAGAATGGGGTAGTTGAAAGGAAAAACAGAACCTTAGAAGAAATGGCCCGTACCATGCTTTGTGAAAGCAACCTTCCAAAATATTTTTGGGCGGAAGCAATTAACACAGCATGTTACATTTTAAATCATGCTTTAATTAGATAATTTTTAAAGAAAACCCCCTATGAACTTTGGAAAGGAAGAAAACCAAATATTGCATATTTTCATATTTTTGGTTGCCGATGTTTTGTATTAAATAATGGCAAAGAAAAACTTGGTAAATTTGATGCAAAATCAGATGAAGCAATCTTTCTAGGTTACTCCTCCACTAGTAAAGCATTTAGAGTTTTCAACAAAAGAACTTTAGTAGTTGAGGAGTCCATACATGTTATTTTTGATGAATCTAACGATCTTCCTTCAAGGAAGAATGAGGGTGTTGATGATGCAGAGCCACTAATAGAAGGTATGAAGGAGATCACTCTGAAAGACTCAGCAACTCCAAAAGACAAGGATCAAGAAGACGAACAAAATGAAAGAGGTGAAGAAATTCAAGAACAACCTCAAGGTACAAATGACCTACCCAAGGAATGGAGGTATGTTCACAACCACCCTAAGGAGTTAATTATCGGTGATCCTATGCATGGGGTAAAAACACGTTCTTCACTTAGAGATGTACTTAATCATTGTGCTTTTGTATCTCAACTTGAACCTAAAACTTTTGAAGAGGCTGAAAATGATCATAACTGGATTAATGCTATGCAAGAGGAACTTAATCAATTTGAAAGAAATAATGTTTGGACCTTAGTATCAAGACCTAAAGATTACTCAATAATTGGAACAAAATGGGTCTTTAGAAACAAATTAGATGAGCATGGAAATGTAATTAGAAATAAAGCAAGACTGGTTGCTAAGGGATATAATCAAGAAGAAAGAATTGATTTTGATGAAACCTTTGCACCTGTTGCTAGATTAGAAGCTATTAGACTTCTACTTGCATATGCTTGCTTTATGAATTTCAAGTTATTTCAAATGGATGTTAAAAGTGCATTTTTAAATGGATATATTTCTGAAGAAGTATATGTAGAACAACCCCCTGGATTTGAAAATCATGCTTTTCCCAATCATGTCTTTAGATTAAATAAAGCTTTATATGGATTAAAACAAGCACCTAGAGCATGGTATGAAAGGCTAAGCAAATTTCTACTAAATAATGGTTTCTCAAGAGGCAATGTAGATACAACCCTATTTATTAAAAGAAACCAAAATGATATGCTAATTATACAAATTTATGTTGATGACATAATTTTTGGGTCTACTAATGAATCCCTTTGTCAAGACTTTGCTAAGCTTATGCAGAGAGAGTTCGAGATGAGCATGATGGGAGAACTCACTTTCTTCCTCGGACTCCAAATCAAACAATCAAAAGAGGGAATCTCCATCACCCAAAGCAAGTACACCAAGGAACTACTCAAAAGATTTGGAATGGAGAACTGCAAACCAATTGGCACTCCAATGAGTCCCTCATGTAAGCTTGACAAGGATGATGAAGGTAAAAGCGTAGACTTAAAATACTATAGAGGTATGATTGGCTCATTATTATATTTAACTGCAAGTAGGCCTGATATCATGTTTAGTGTTTGCTTATGTGCAAGATATCAATCTAATCCTAAAGAATCTCATTTGAATGCTGTTAAAAGAATCCTTAGATACTTAAATGGTACTCAAACTCTAGGATTATGGTACTCTAAGGACTCACAAATTAATTTGTTAGGATATTCTGATGCTGATTTTGCTGGATGTAAATTAGATAGAAAAAGCACAAGTGGAACTTGCCAATTTCTTGGAGTAAACCTAATCTCATGGTTTAGCAAGAAACAAAATTCGGTGGCACTGTCTACGGCTGAGACCGAATACATTGCAGCCAAAAGTTGTTGTGCTCAAATCTTGTGGATTAAGCAACAACTCGAAGATTTTAGAATCAAACTTAATGAAACACCAATAAAATGTGATAATACAAGTGCCATAAATCTATCTAAAAATCTAATTCAACACTCAAGATCTAAACATATTGAAATAAGACATCATTTCATAAGAGAACATGTTCAAAACAAAAATATAATTCTTGAATATGTTTGCACTGAAAATCAATTAGCTGATATCTTTACAAAGGCCCTTAGTGAGGATAGATTCTGTGAAATTAGGAGAAATCTAGGAATTCTAGATCCATATGTCTAAAATTTCTCAATTTCCAAAGAATAGATGTCAAAAACTCTTAGAGCTAAATTTTCAACATCTATCCTGGTCCCAAAAGCTCAAATTTATCACTCTAAAAACTTATCATTGAGCAAAATTCCTTCATTCAAAATTTCAAATTTTTCTGGAATTTATTTGTATTTTTTCTGAATTTCTGAACTTCATGAGTCGACCCCCATGAGTCGACTCAATGGCAAACTTGTAAATCCCACAAACTTTCAACGGGTTCATTGTTTTTATAACGGGAACCCTGTTTGTGAGACGACTCATCTTCCCATCGTCTTCCTTCCGAAAGCCGTTCTTTCCAACTCTTTCTTGCTCCAAATCCAAGGATCAATTCTGAGGCAATTCTCCCTCCTCCTCTCCACCAAAAATCGCCTCCTTCAAAAGGATTTTCTGTGCTTTCTCGCTTTGCTTGGCGCGGTTTGAACGTGCCCTAGCACTTCATCGAACTTCCAAAATCCACTTCTTTTCTCCACTAAAATTCCTCTTTACTCTCTTGTGATCCCTCCTCCACTCAATTCAAGTCTTCTTGTCTGCTACTTTATTGGATATGGCTCCAAAGATAAAACTTTCCCAAAGAAGGAAATCAATCCGTGAGCCTGAGGAATTTGTTCGAAAGAAAAGGCATGCTCAGTCTTCCAGTGTTCCCGATCCAGTTTCAGTACCTGCTCAAGGTCTCTCTCAATCCTCCATAAGCCCCAGTGTAAATCCTCTTTCTGATAGAAAAGTAGAAATCGGAAAAAATATAGATTTTCGGTTCTTTGAGAAAGAAGGCTTTACTTTTGCTACCAAGATAAAAAATCAAGGATGGGAACTCTATTGCTCTCTTAAGGAAGTCACCTATGTTGATCTTGTTAGAGAGTTCTACCAGAACCTAAATTATGGAAATGGGTCAGTGACTTCAACAGTCAAGGGGATTGACATATGCTTGGATTCTAGGATATTGGGAGAAATACTTCAGTTGCCTAGTGAAGGATACTCATATATGGAACTCCCAATTAAAGAAGAAGGGATCAGAATTATCTTAGGAGAAGCCTTTTCAGAAAATTTAAACAAATTGGAAGCAAAGCTATTGTCCATTGAGATGAGGGTCCTGCATCAGATTGTAACAAAACTCTTCTTTCCTAGGAGTGGTAGACATGATCTACTGTCTGGCAGAGATGTATGTGTCATGTTTCATGTCATCACTCAGACCCCCCTGAACCTCCCTGCACTTATGATAGAGGCCATGAGAGAAACTTTGAACAGATCCAAGGCACACTTGCCTTATGGTATGGCCCTTACCAGAGTATTCAGGAGGTTTGGAGTTAGCTGTGAGGGGGAGGCACCTACCAAACTCTCACATGTGGACACCTTCAACCAACACAGCCTGCACCGAATGGGAATTACAAAGACTGTTGGTGGTTGGATCAAGGGCTCTGAAGAAAGAGCTGAGGAGAGAGTTGAGGAAAGAACTGAAGACAGAACTGAAGGCAGAGTAGAAGAAGAAGGTCCATCTTCTCCTATCCATGACTTCAGGGCAGCTTCACCAGATACCCAGTTCATTCCTGATACTGAGGCTGACCCTTCTGAGTTTACTAGGATGCCCACACCAGTGTATCAGCCAGAGAGCAGAGCACCTCATTCAGAGTTCAGACTGGCTGACGATCAGATCGAGCATATTTCACAGCGTGTGGCTTCTTTGCTGTCTAGCCAGTGGAGTAGTACTTCTTTTGCACCTGGAGCTACCTCTTCTGATCAGACCATTACTCCCCACATCTTCACTGTATTTCAGATGATTTCAGATCAGTCCGTCAGGATACAGCAGCTTGAGGACACAGTCTGGAGACTGACTGGCAGAATTCTTGACTTGCAGGGGCAAGTCCTTGCATTGGCCCATCCCCAGCCACAGGAGTCTACTATTGAGGTCACAGACCTCACTGCAGAGGCTGGCAGGCTCAGAGGAGCACTAGAAGGTGGATATGAATTACTGAGGAAAGAGATCCGAGGATCGAGTGAGCATGCTACCACCCAGTTCACTGCTCTACTTCAATCTGTTTTCAGAGCACTGAATGTACTTGATTCTATCAGACTCATGGTATCAGCCCTAGCATCTCAGCATTCTCAGCCACCCAGTTCATCTCGCTCTCCTACTCGTGGCAGAGGCAGACGGGGTAGAGGACGCACTTCTGATCCATCATCTCCCCACCCTATATCTGATGACTCCGATCATTGACCTATCTTGATCATTACTAGATCCTAGGTGTTAGTATTTTGTTCTAGGATCTATACCTCGGGGCCATGTATTGACAATTAGCTGGTTGAATTTTATTTTTAAGAACTATGTATTGAAACAATTATGATATTAATGGAATCATCTTTTACCTATATTTCTACCTCTTTGTAATGATCATATTTTGGTTATATATTTTCTTCTTGTTGAAATATTATCTTCTCCTTGTTGTTGTTTGCTGTTGATAATTGCTATATTAAGGGGGAGCAAACATCTGTGAAAAACTCTAAAGAGAAGAAAATAAAGAATATTTCAGAAAAAGAAAAGGAAGAGTTAACTATGTTTGATGATGTCAAAAAGGAGGAGAAATTAAACAAAAACAAAAATTAAAATTAGACAAAAAGCAAAACCCTAAATTATGAGAAAAAGGGGGAGAAATTAAACAAAAATAAAGATTGGAAGATTAAAACAAATATTAGAGAAATTAAATAAATATTAGAGAAATTAAACAAAAACAAAGATTGGAAGATTAAAACAAATATTGGAGAAATAAATAAATATTGGAGAAATTAAACAAAAACAAAGATTGGAAGATTAAAACAAATATTGGAGAAATTAAATAAATATTGGAGAAATAAATAAAACAAAGATTGAAAGATTAAAATAAATATTGGAGAAATTAAATAAATATTGGAGAAATTAAACAAAAAATTGAAAGATTAAACAAAACTTTGAGAAATTTGGTATCGAAATTTGGTATCAGACAGAACTTAAACAAAAAGTCATCCATCAAAAGCAAAATCATAAGTACAATGCAAATAAGTATTTTTTTTATATGCAATGATATATTTCAAAATTCAAACTTGCTCTGATACATCTTTTGAAATTTTATTCACCTTGATACATCTTAAGAAATTTGTTTTACTCTGATACACCCTACAATTTCTTTTAACTTGCTCTGATACATGATAAAATTTAATCTGATACAGTGTGAAAGTTTCTCTGATAAATTATGACATTTGCTCTGATACAGTGTGAAATTTTCTCTGATATTTGCTCTAATACAGTGTGAAATTTTCTCTGATATATTATAAAATTTTCTTGCTCCGATACATTATAAAATCTTTTCTAATATCATTGTAAAAATTATTTTTCTTGCTCTGATACATTGCAAAATTTATTTCTCTTCTCTTGCTCTGATATATCTTAAACTCAAAATGATCTAATACCCTTTTCAAATCTTTAAGAAAATGGACAAACTATTTTTGCATTTATATTACATGCCAAAAGAATCATACTCTTTTCAAGCATATACACCTATAATAGATTCTTTTGAAATTAATGCATTAACATAAATATTTTTGTTCAAATATTTTGTCATCATCAAAAAGGGAGAGATTGTTGCTCCTAGATTGATTTTGATGATTACAAAGCAGATTGAAGGGATACAAATAATTTTAAAATGAAAAAGTTCTTATGCTCTTCAAGGGCAAAATTATAATTTTACTAAAATCCTGATTTGATAGTACCATTTGGTAGAACAAATGATTTGAAATCTATTGGTGAAAATTTCATTGTGTTTGGACTTATATTTTTGAAGTTATGAAGGTTTGAAGTGCATGAGTCGACTCATGAGTCAACTCATGGCACTGTGAGCTGATTGGCACGCAAAAATTCTCTTTGGCATGCTAGTTTTCTGGCTTGGCACGACCTGTGAGTCGACTCATGAGTCGACCCACAAGGCATGAGTCGACTCATGAGTCGACCCCTGCTAATTTGAGCCAAGAATTTCCAGAAACGCATTCTCTGGTTTTTGCAACAGAGGTCGACTCATGAGTCGACCCCTGAAGCATGAGTCGACTCATGAGTCGACCCCTGCGACAGGAAATGTCAGCAACGGCTATTTTTTTGCCCATTTTAATTGCCATTTATGCTTCCTAAAAATCCTCTAACGGCTCTTTATCTACCTAAAATATTTTCTCTTGCTTCTAATGCTACAAAATGCTTTAAATGGTGAAAGAAATTGCAGATTAAATAGCGGATCAAACGTGAAATCAAAGAAATGAGAAGAACAGAAGAAAGGATCCAAAATTTGCAAGAAAAAGCCTGAGATCAACGAAAAATCCAAAAAGAAAAAGAGAGAGGATCCACAATATACCAGAGAGATTGTGAAAGAGAAAAGCAAGATCTTTCAAGGAGAGAATTCTTCACGCCTATTGTTTCAACCTTGATCTAGAGATTGTTTCAAAGCTTTCAAGAGATCTTCAATCAACAATCAACCTCTTCTCAAGCATTCAAGCGTTCATCCACTTTGAGAAAATCCGAAAAAGGGGTTCTTCATTTGAGTAAAGCTTTTATTGTTATATTCGCTCATTTAAGGAGCTGTTATTGTATTAATCTGTGCTCTAAATTTTCTAACTCTTTGTGAGTTTTTGTTCTTATTTTTGGAGGATTTCCAAAACAAGGAAAGGTTGATCCGAACCTGAAATCGGAGTGTTTTGGGTTTACTTGTACCCGGGAAACAAGTGATCTAGCTTGGGATAGCTAGTGTCGGAGTTTCCAACGTTTTGTATTCGGGTTGAATACAAAGGATAGTGGATTGAAATTCTCAAGTAGGATCTTGGGGAGTGGATGTAGGTGTAAGGTTAGCACCGAACCACTATAAATCCTTGTGTTTGTAGTGTGCTTTATCGCTTCACTTTATTTCTTTATTATATTCTTGCATTCCTACTTTAGGTAATTAATATTGAATTAAAGTCTTTGTTTTGATCTTCATAAGTAATCTGTTGGGCTTAAAATTTTTAGAAACTCAATTCACCCCCCCCTCTTGGGTTGCATAGCTGGGCAACATTTGGTCGAGGGTATTTTATACCCAACACCAGTCCCCCCACTTTCGAGTTTGAATTTCAAATGAAGGAAGTACAGAGGGGTTGTCGCAGCCAAAGTTCCCCCCTGACGTCCTGGCACAACCACCCTCGGATATGTCGGTATTTAATGTGCGCATGCCAGGGCCCTTTTTTCGATTAGGGCGACCCAAAGAGTCTTTTCGGAACTCCCACCGAGATGTGATCCCAAGCATCGCGCCATAGAAATTTGCGAACAGTCAATCCTCGATAGCGGCGAGTGGGACACGCGGGATACGTGGTAAGCACCGATAGGTCTAGGGACACCCGCCACCATAATCGCGCTAAGATTCGCTACCTATTTAAACCCCCTACCCTTCCTTCGGGGCTTTACTCTGCCTAAAAGACGGCACCTTTCTTTCGTCTGAGAGCCTAGCTACTCAGCCACTCCCTCGGTGCCCCTGCCAACTCTGAGCGTCCTCCGCACCGGTCTTTGCCGTCTCTCTGCCATCCTCATCCCCCCGATTCTTCTCTAAGGGGTTTCCCTGCCAGGTCTTCCACCCCAGAGGCCATCCTCAAGAGGATGCCAAGGGCTTGGAGGAAGGCCGCCGAAGGTCCCCATCGCTTCAAAGGGGGCTTGAGAAAGAATTTTTTCAACAACAGGGGTTTAATAACGGGGACCGCCGGTAAAGGCATTCTGCCTGACAATTTTGAAGTAGCAAGATGGGGTGACACTGGTCAAGAGGGCAGAGCTGTCGTCACAAGCAGTGGCAGGATCCTTGATGTCGTCGGGGCCGAGGGACCAGAAGCGGTCGGCATCGACGATGGGGTAGTAAAACTTGTTGCGGGGACGGTGGAAGTAGCGCATGCCGACCTTGCCGGAACACTTTGGACGGCGGTTGTCACAGAGCATTTGGTGATGGCGCATATCTCTGGCGCCGCCGCTGCCTCCGGGGTGACTCCAGTTCTTCTTGAAACAGGTCTTCGTCGCCGCTATCGTTGCCCTGACTGCCCCCTGAAATCTATCCCATCCTTTTCCCCCTGGGGTTGGGATTTCGGAGGTGGAGCGAAACAAGGCGGGGCGAGAGACGATAGGTCTGCCACACGTACTGAAAAACACGACTGGGAAGGACAGAAATGGGAAGAGAAGTTTGCAGCTTGAAGCGGCCTCCTGTGTATCCTTTCTAAGCCGTGTCTTGAGCCTTGTAATAATGTATTCTTTTCTGGCCCTCCGGGTCTTGTAACGTACATCTTGTTAGTTGAAAAACGAGAAGGAGATTTTGTTACCTCGTGAATTGTTGTCTGTCGAACTTCCTTCCTTTTCTCATCTTTTCTTCTTCTTTCTTCTCCCCCTTTTTTTTTCTTTTTTTCTTTTTTTTTTTGACGTCGTCCTTAGGTCACCGGTGGCTCTTTTATTCATGTTGAATTGTCATTTGTCGAGCTCCTTTTCGGTTTTTTCGTCGTTCGAAGATACTCGATTGCCATCATATCGACCCATCCTTTCCGTTAGTGGCCGCAGACTCGCCTGGGGGCCATTCGGGCTTGGTGTCTCCCTCGGGGCTTGAGCTCGGAGGTTTGAGCTTCTGTTATCTCGAGGAAGTTGTCCTACCTTGGATTTGCGTAGAAAGCTTTCTTGAAAGCTGGGATTCCTGATGAGGGCCCCAATCCTTGCTGTGACAGGGTTCTCTGCACCTTGGACGCTGGTTGTTTTCCAATCGTCGCTGATGTGGCCCATCGCCTTCCTTTTTCTTTTTTGCCTGGAATTTTTCCTCCGCTCTCAGCGAGGTTACGGGAGTTCGGTTCCCGTAGGCGAAGTCGGGGCGAAGTTTGGCTCCCGTGGGAGTCCGGACGAAGATTACCAGCAGTTGAGGTTGGTGATGAAGCCCGGCTCCCGTAGGAGTTTGGGCGGAGTGGAGTCCTCCCTGTGATTGGAGTTGCGGACGAAGCCCGGCTCCCGTAAGAGTCTGGGCGGAGTCTTCCTGCAATTAAAGTAAGGTGCGAAGTCCAGCTCCCATAGGAGTTCGGAGGGGGTTTATCAGCAGTCGAAGTTGGCGACAGAGCCCGGCTCCCATAGGAGTCCGGGCAAAACTTACCATCGGTTGAAGTTGGTGACGGAGCCTGGCTCCCGTAGGAGTCTGGGCGGAGTCCTCCTTATGGTAGAAGTCGCGGACGGAGCCCGGCTCCCGTAGGAGTCCGGGCCTTCGATTTTGCTCAAGCTAGGGCGAGGTTTTCCTCCTATCCTTAGCAGGGCTGTGGGGGCGCATATGGGCGTTGCAAGGCCTCTCCCCCTATCCGATCTAAATGGAACCGGACCTTCGACTTTGCTCAAGTTAGGGTGAGGTTTTCCTCCTGTCCCTAACAGGGCTGTGGGGGCGCATATGGGCATTGCGGGGCCTCTCCCCCCATCCGGTCTAAATGGAACCGGGCCTTCGACTTTGCTCAAGTTAGGGCGAAGTTTTCCTCCTGTCCTTAACAGGGCTGTGGGGGCGCATATGGGCGTTGCAGGGCCTCTCCCCCCATCCGGTCTAAATGGAATCAGACCTTCGACTTTGCTCAAGTTAGGGTGAGGTTTTCCTCCTGTCCCTAACAGGGCTGTCGGGGCACATATGGGTGTTGCGGGGCCTCTCCCCCCATCCGGTCTAAATGGAACTAGGCCTTCGACTTTGTCGGGACGAGGTTTCCCTTTCGTTTCTGATACAGTTTGTTTGAATTGTCCAAAGACATACAGGTATGCAACTTTCAATTAAAATGAAGTTATTGGTAGTACATCCGTAAGTTTTCTGAGCTCCACGGTCGCGGGAGGTCGGCTCCTTCGAGTTCCTTAAGATAATAAGTTCCAGGCCAGACTACTTCTTTGACTTCATATGGTCCTTCCCAGTTTGGGGCGAGTTTCCCCCGATCCTGAGGTTGCGAGACAGCGGCTCGTCGAAGCACTAGATCTCCTGCTCTAAAGGCTTTGTTCTTGACCCGGGCGTTGTAATATCGAGCGACTTTCTGTCTGTAGGCTGCCATTCAAACCTGAGCTGTCTCCCGTCTCTCTTCCAGTAGGTCGAGGTTGGCTCTAAGACTTTGCGAATTTTAATGTTTGTCGAATGCCATGACTCATGCCGATGGGAGTTTAAGCTCGATTGGGATGACGGCCTCCATACCGAAGGCTAAAGCAAAAGGGGTCTCCCCCGTAGGTAGCCTCTGGGTAGTTCGATACGCCCACAACACATGATAAAGTTCGTCCGCCCAAGTTCCCTTCGCTTTTTCAAGCCTTGTCTTGATCCCCTGCAAAAGGGTTCGATTAGTCACCTCAGCTTCGCCATTCGCCTGGGGATGGGCTACTGATGTGAAGTTGTGGGAGATGCTTAGATCTTCACAGAATTCAGCGAATTTTGCTCCCGCGAATTACCGTCCATTATCAGTAATTAGGGTTCTAGACAGACCGAACCTACACATGATCGACTTCCAGACGAAATCTTGTACTTTTGCTTCTGTGATTTTTGCTAGTGGTTCGGCTTCAACCCATTTGGTGAAGTAGTCGATCGCTACAAGGAGGAACTTTCTTTGCCCAGACGCCATGGGAAAGGGGCCGAGAATGTCCATCCCCCATTGTGCAAAAGGCCATGAGGCACTCAAGGGTGTGAGCTCGGTGGCGGGCTGTCTCTGGACGTTGGCGTATCTCTGGCATCGATCACACTTTTTGACATATTCAATCGAATCATGATGCATTGTTGGCCAGTAATATCCTTGGCGGAGCAACTTGTGGGATAAAGATCTAGCCCCCAAATGGTTTTCACAAATTCCTTCATGTACTTCCCACAAGGTGTGGTCAGCTTTCGCGGGCCGGAGACATTTTAAGAGGGGTGTTGCCCAGCTATGCAACCCAAGAGGGGGGGGGTGAATTGGGTTTCTAAAAATTTTAAGCCACAACTGATTACTTATGAAGAACAAAACAAAGACTTTAATTCAATATTAATTACCTAAAGCAGGAATGCAAGAATATAATAAAGAAATAAAGTGAAGCGATAAAGCACACCACAAACACAAAGATTTATAGTGGTTCGGTGCTAACCTTGCACCTACATCCACTCTCCAAGCTCCTACTTGAGAATTTCAATCCACTATACTTTGTATTCAACCCGAATACAAAACGTCGGAAACTCCGACACTAGCTATCCCAAGCTAGATCACTTATTTTTCGGGTACAAGTAAACCCAAAACACTCCGATTTCAGGTTCGGATCAACCTTTCCTTGTTTTGGAAATCTTCCAAAAACAAGAACTAAAACTCACAAAGAGTTAGAAAATTTGAGCACAGATTAATACAATAACAGCTCCTTTAAATGAGCTAATATAACAATAAAAACTTTACTCAAATGAAGAACCCTTTTCGAATTTTCTCAAAGTGGATGAACGCTTGAACGAATGCTTGAGAAGAGGTTGTTTGTTGATTGAAGATCTCTTGAAAGCTTTGGAAGATCTCTAGATCAAGGTTGAACAATAGGCTTGAAAGATCCTCTTGAATGCTCTTGCTTTTCTCTTTCACAATCTCTCTTGTATATTGTGGATCCTCTCTCTTTTTCTTTTTGGATATTTCATTGATCTCAGGCTTTTTCATGCAGATTTCGGATCCTTTCTTCTATTTTTTTTTCTTTTGATTTCACGTTTGATCTGCTATTTAATCTGTAATTTCTTTCACCATTAAAAGCATTTTATGACATTAGAAGCAAGAGAAAATAATTTAGGCAGATAAAGAGCCGTTAGAGCAATTTTAGGAAGCATAAAAGGCAATTAAAATGGACAAAAAAATAGCCGTTGCTGACATTTCCCGTCGCAGGGGTCGACTCATGAGTCGACTCATGCTTCAGGGGTCGACTCATGAGTCGACCTCTGTTGCAAAAACCAGAGAATGCGTTTCTGGAAATTCTTGGCTCAAATTAGCAGGGGTCGACTCATGAGTCGACTCATGCCTTGTGGGTCGACTCATGAGTCGACTCACAGGTCGTGCCAAGCCAAAAAACTAGCGTGCCAAGGAGAATTTTTGCATGCCAATCAGCTCACAGTGCCATGAGTTGACTCATGAGTCGACTCATGCACTTCAAACCTTCATAACTTCAAAAATATAAGTCCAAACACAATGAAATTTTCACCAATAGATTTCAAATCATTTGTTCTACCAAATGGTACTATCAAATCAGGATTTTAGTGAAATTACGATTTTGCCCTTGAAGAGCATAATGACTTTTTCATTTTAAAATTATTTGTATCCCTTCAATCTGCTTTGTAATCATCAAAATCAATCTAGGAGCAACAATCTCCCCCTTTTTGATGATGACAAAACACTTGAACAAAAGCATTTATGTGAATGCATTAATTTCAAAAAAATGCACTATAGGTGTATATGCTTGAAAAATATGATTCTTTTGGCATGTGATATAAATGGTCATATGCAAAAATAGTTTGTCCATTTTCATAAACATTTGAAAAGAGTATTAGATTATTTTGAGTTTAAGATATATCAGAGCAAGAGAGAAAAATAAATTTTTTAATATATCAGAGCAAAAAAAAATAATTTTTACAATGTTATCCGAAAAGATTTTACAATGTATCAGAGTAAATGTTATAATATAACAGAGAAAATTTCACACTGTATCAGAGCAAATTTTATAATGTATCAGAGAAAATTTAACACTATATCAGAGCAAATTTTGTAATGTATCAGAGAAAATTTCACACTGTATCAGAGCAAATTTTGTAATGTATTAGAGCAAGTTAAAAGAAATTTTAGGGAGTATCAGAGTAAGTTAAATTTTTTAAGATGTATCAAGGTAAATTTCAAAAGATATATCAGAGCAAGTTTGAATTTTGAAATATATCAGAGCATATTTAAATTTTTAAGGTAAATCAGAGCATATGTAAAGAAGTAATTTAAAAGTTACATAATTGCATTGTACTTAGCATTATACTTTTGGTATTGTTCTTTAAATTCTTCAATTAATTTCTCATAATTTATAATTTTGCTTTTGATGGGTTGCTTTTTGTTTAATTTCTCAATAATTGAATTGCTTTTTGTTTAATTTTTATTTGATGCCAAATTTCTCATAATTTATAATTTTGCTTTTGGGGTTTTGCCTTTGATGAGTTGCATTTTGTTTAATTTCTCCTCCTTTTTCTTTCATAATTTAGGGTTTTGCTTTTAATGAGTTGCTTGCTTTTTGTTTAATTGTTTACTTTCTCCCCCTTTTTGACATCATCAGACATGGTTAACTTTTCCTTTTTCAGAAATATTCTTTAATTTCTCCCCTTTTAGAGTATATCATAGATGTTTGCTCCCCCTTAATATAGCAATTATCAACAGCAAACAACAACAATATTTCAACAAGGAGAATATATATAACCAAAATATGATCAATATCATTACAAAAGGTAAAAATATAGGTAAAAGATGATTCCATTAATATCATAATTGTTTCAATACATAATTCTTAAAAATAAAATTCAACCAGCTAATTGTCAATACATGGCCCCAAGGTATAGATCCTAGAACAAGATACTAACACCTAGGATCTAGTAAAGATCAAGATAAGTCAATGATCGGAGTCATCAGAGATAGGGTGAGGAGATGATGGATCAGAAGTGCGTCCTCTACCCCGTCTGCCTCTGCCATGAGTGGGAGAGCGAGATGAACTGGGTGGCTGAGAACGCTGAGATGCTAGGGTTGATACCATGAGTCTGATAGAATCAAGTACGTTCAGTGCTCTGGAAACAGATTGAAGTAGAGCAGTGAACTGAGTGGTAGCATGCTCACTCGATCCTCGGATCTCTTTCCTCAGTAATTCATATCCACCTTCTAGTGCTCCTCTGAGCCTGCCAGCCTCTGCAGTGAGGTCTGTGACCTCAATAGTAGACTCCTGTGGCTGGGGATGGGCCAAAGCAAGGACTTGCCCCTGCAAGTCAAGAATTCTGCCAGTAAGTCTCCAGACTGTGTCCTCAAGCTGCTGGATCTTGATGGACTGATCTGATATCATCTGAAACACAGTGGAGATGTAGAGAGTAATGGTCTGATCAGAAGAGGTGGCTCCAGGTGCAAAAGAAGTACTATCCCACTGACTAGACAGCAAAGAAGCCACACACTAAGATATATGCTCGATCTGATCGTCAGCCAGTCTGAACTCTGAATGAGGTGCTCTGCTCTCTGGCTGATACACTGGTGTGGGCATCCTAGTAAACTCTGAAGGGCCAGCCTCAGTATCAGGAATGAACTGGGTATCTGGTGAAGCTGCCCTGAAGTCATGTACAGGAGAAGATGGACCTTCTTCTTCTACTCTGCCTTCAGTTCTGTCTTCAGCTCTTGTTTCAGCTCTATCCTCAGTTCTTTCTTCAGAGCCCTTGATCCAACCACCAACAGTCTTTGTAATTCCCATTCGGTGCAGGCTGTGTTGGTTGAAAGTGTCCACATGTGAGAGTTTGGTAGGTGCCTTCCCCTCACAGCTAACTCCAAACCTCCTAAATACTCTAGTAAGGGCCATACCATAAGGCAAGTGTGCCTTGGATCTGTTCAAAGTTTCTCTCATGGCCTCTATCATAAGTGCAGGGAGGTTCAGGGGGGTCTGAGTGATGACATGAAACATGACACATACATCTCTGCTGGAAAGTAAGTCATGTCTACCACTCCTAGGAAAGAAGAGCTTTGAAACTATCTGATGCAGCACCCTCATCTCAATGGACAAAATCTTTGCTTCTAACTTGTTTAAACTTCTTGAATAAGTTTCTCCTAAGATCATTCTGATCCCCTCTTCTTTAATTGGGAGTTCCATATATGAATATCCTTCACTAGGCAACTGAAGTATTTCTCCCAATATCCTAGAATCCAAGCAGATATCAATTCCCTTTACAGTTGAAGTCACTGACCCATTTTCATAATGTAGATTCTGGTAGAATTCTCTTACTAGGTCAACATAGGTGACTTCCTTAAGAGAGCAATAGAGTTCCCATCCTTGATTTTTAATTTTACTTGCAAAAGTAAAGCTTCTTTCTCAAAGAACCGAAAATCTATATTTTTCTCGGTTTCTACTTTTCTATCAGAAAGAGGATTTACACTGGGGCTTATGGAGGATTGAGAGGGACCTTGAGTAGGTACTGAAACTGGAGTGGGAGCAGTTGAAGACTGAGCATGCCTTTTCTTTCGGACAACTTCTTCAGGCTCACGGATTGATTTCTTCTTTGGGGAAGCTTCATCTTTGGAGCCATATCCACTAAAGTAGCAGACAAGAAGACTTGAATTGAGTGGAGGAGGGATCACAAGAGAGTGACGAAGGATTTTGGTGGAGAAAAGAAGTGGATTTTGGAAGTTCGGTAAAGTGCTAGGGCACGTTCCAACCGCGCCAAGCAAAGCGAGAAAGCACAGAAAATCCTTTTGAAGGAGGCGATTTTTGGTGGAGAGGAGGAGGGAGAATTGCCTCAAAATTAATCCTTGGATTTGGAGCAAGAAGAGTTGGAGAAGACGGCTTTTGGAAGAAGAACGATGGGAAGATGAGTCGTCTCACAAACAGTAACCCTTATAAAAATAATGAACCCGTTGAAAGTTGGTGGGATTTACAAGTTTGCCATTGAGTCGACTCATGGGGGTCGACTCATGAAGTTCAGAAAATCAGGAAAAATGTGAATAAATTCCAAAAAAATTTGAAATTTTGAGTGAAGAATTTTGCTCAATGATAAGTTTTTAGAATGATAAATTTGAGCTTTTGGGACCAGGATAGATGTTGAAACTTGAGCTCTAATCAATTCTTTGGAAATTGAGAAATTTTAGGCAAATGGATCTAGAATTCCTAGATTTCTCCTAATTTCACAGAATCTATCCTCACTAAGGGCCTTTGTAAAGATATCAGCTAATTGATTCTCAGTGCAAACATATTCAAGAATTATATTTTTGTTTTGAACATGTTCTCTTATGAAATGATGTCTTATTTCAATATGTTTGGATCTTGAATGTTGAATTGGATTTTTAGATAGATTTATGGCACTTGTGTTGTCACATCTTATTGGTGTTTCATTAAGTTTGATTCCAAAGTCTTCGAGTTGTTGCTTAATCCACAAGATTTGAGCACAACAACTTCCGGCTGCAATGTATTCGGCCTCAGCCGTAGACAGTGCCACCGAATTTTGTTTCTTGCTAAACCATGAGATTAGGTTAACTCCAAGAATTTGGCAAGTTCCACTTGTGCTTTTTCTATCTAATTTACATCCAGCAAAATCGGCATCTAATATCCTAATAAATTAATTTGTGAGTCCTTAGAGTACCATAACCCTAGAGTTTGAGTACCATTTAAGTATCTAAGGATTCTTTTAACAGCATTCAAATGAGATTCTTTAGGATTAGTTTGATATCTAGCACATAAGCAAACACTAAACATGATATCAGGCCTACTTGCAGTTAAATATAATAATGAGCCAATTATACCTCTGTAGTATTTTAAGTCTACGCTTTTACCTTCATCATCCTTGTCAAGCTTACTTGAGGGACTCATTGGTGTGCCAATTGGTTTGCAGTTCTCCATTCCAAATCTTTTGAGTAGTTCCTTGGTGTACTTGCTTTGGGTGATGGAGATTCCCTCTTTTGATTGTTTAATTTGGAGTCCGAGGAAGAAGGTGAGTTCTCCCATCATGCTCATCTCGAACTCTCCCTGCATAAGCTTAGCGAAGTCTTGACAAAGGGATTCATTAGTAGACCCAAAAATTATGTCATCAACATAAATTTGTATAATTAGCATATCATTTTGATTTCTTTTAATAAATAGGGTTGTATCTACATTGCCTCTTGAAAAACCATTATTTAGTAGAAATTTGCTTAGCCTTTCATACCATGCTCTAGGTGCTTGTTTTAATCCATATAAAGCTTTATTTAATCTAAAGACATGATTAGGAAAAGCATGATTTTCAAATCCAGGGGGTTGTTCTACATATACTTCTTCAGAGATATATCCATTAAAATGCACTTTTAACATCCATTTGAAATAACTTGAAATTCATAAAGCAAGCATATGCAAGTAGAAGTCTAATAGCTTCTAATCTAGCAACAGGTGCAAAGGTTTCATCAAAATCAATTCCTTCTTCTTGATTATATCCCTTAGCAACCAGTCTTGCTTTATTTCTAATTACATTTCCATGCTCATCTAATTTGTTTCTAAAGACCCATTTTGTTCCAATTATTGAATAATCTTTAGGTCTTGATACTAAGGTCCAAACATTATTTCTTTCAAATTGATTAAGTTCCTCTTGCATAGCATTAATCCAATTATGATCATTTTCAGCTTCTTCAAAAGTTTTAGGTTCAAGTTGAGATACAAAAGCACAATGATTAAGTACATCTCTAAGTGAAGAACGTATTTTTACCCCATGCATAGGATCACCGATAATTAACTCCTTAGGGTGGTTGTGAACATACCTCCATTCCTTGGGTAGGTCATTTGTACCTTGAGGTTGTTCTTGAATTTCTTCACTTCTCTCATCTTGTTTATCTTCTTGATCCTTGTCTTCTGGAGTTGCTGAGTCTTTCAGAGTGATCTCCTTCATACCTTCTATTAGTGGCTCTGCATCATCAACACCCTCATTCTTCCTTGAAGGAAGATCGTTAGATTCATCAAAAACAACATGTATGGACTCCTCAACTACTAAAGTTCTTTTGTTGAAAACTCTAAATGCTTTACTAGTGGAGGAGTAACCTAAAAAGATTGCTTCATCTGATTTTGCATCAAATTTACCAAGTTTTTCTTTTCCATTATTTAATACAAAACATCGGCAACCAAAGACATGAAAATATGCAATATTTGGTTTTCTTCCTTTCCAAAGTTCATAGGGGGTTTTCTTTAAAAATTGTCTAATTAAAGCACGATTTAAAATGTAACATGCTGTGTTAATGCTTCCGCCCAAAAATATCTTGGAAGGTTGCTTTCACAAAGCATGGTACGGGCCATTTCTTCTAAGGTTCTGTTTTTCCTTTCAACTACCCCATTTTGTTGGGGTGTCCTAGGAGCAGAGAAGTTATGGCCAATTCCATTTTCATCACAAAAATTTTCAAAATCTTGATTTTCAAATTCAGTTCCATGATCACTTCTAATATTTTGAATTGAAAACCCTTTTTCATTAGAGACTTTTCGATGAAATTTAGTGAAAATATGAAAAGTTTCATTTTTGTGAGCCAAAAAGAAAACCCAAGTAAAACGAGAGTAATCATCTATAATTACAAAGCCATATCTTTTTCCTCCTAGACTGGTGGTTCTTGTTGGTCCAAATAAGTCCATATGTAAGAGCTCTAATGGTCTAGAAGTTGAAACAGTATTTTTGGATTTAAATGATACTCTAGTTTGTTTACCTAATTGGCATGCATCACAGATTCTATCCTTTTCAAAATTCAGTTTTGGCAAACCGAGAACTAAATCTTTCTTAATTAATTTTGAAAGAGAATGCATGCTGATATGTGCAAGTCTACGATGCCACAGCCAACTAGTCTCATTGATTTTAGCATTCAAGGATACTAGGCATTGCATGTCTAATTTGGCTAAGTCATTCAAATCTATCATATAAACATTGCCATGCCTATGTCCTATAAATTTAATGCCATCGTTAATAGGACTAGTCACAATGCAAACAGATGATTCAAAAACTACTTTATACCCTTTATCACAGAATTGACTAATGCTAAGTAAGTTATGCTTTAAACCTTTAACTAGTAAAACATTCTCAATGTATTTGGAGGGAGTGATACCAATGTTACCTATCCCGATGATCTTTCCTTTGCCATTATCTCCAAAGGTGACCATCCCTCCATCCTTAGCATCAAGCGTGATGAATTGTGATTCATCACCAGTCATGTGTCTCGAGCATCCACTGTCAAGATACCATTTCCTGTTTCCTTCTTGGGATGCTAGACACACCTGCAAGCAAAGGTCAAGTCTCTGTCTTAGGTACCCAAGCTTTCTTGGGTCCTTTTGGGTTAGTCAGAATGGTTCCTTTTGGAACCCATATTTTCTTTATAATTGTATTGGTAGATTTAAGGCATGTGTATGATTTATGTCCTATTCTACCACATTTGAAACAAGTAATATTTGTAGACTTGTTACCTGAATAATTTACATAAATATCCTTCAGAAACTTTTGTTTCTTCAGAGGTTTATAGCCAAGTCCAGCCTTATTATATATAGCTTTCTGATTTTCAAGGATCATATTTAGTTTGTTTGAACTTAATGTGAACTTATCTATTATAGATTTCAGCTTGTTAATTTCATCCTTTAAGTTTTGATTTTCTTGACTCAAGGTGAGTTTTTCAATTGAAAGAATTTCAGCTTGTTTCACTAAGGACTGATTTTCCAATTTCAGTTCTTTGTTTTTCTTCCCTAGTTTCTTTAATTCATCAATTGAGTCATAGAAAGCTTCATGCAATTCTTCAAATGTGAATTCACTAGTGGATTCAGAAGTTACCTCATTTTCATGTGCCATCAGACACAGATTGGCTTGTTCTGTTGAGGTTTCCTCGTCGGAGCTTGAGTCATCACTCGCACTCCAAGTCGCCATCATTGCCTTCTTTTTGAACTTTTTGGGACCTTTTTTCAGTTGTGGACATTCGGATCTGAAATGTCCCGGCTTCTTGCACTCGTAGCATGTAAGGGGTTGATCTTTCTCTTTTTCTTTGCTTTGTTCCCCTTTTGTGAATTTCTTTCTCATCCCTGTTTCCTTTTTCTTAGAAACTTCTTAAATTTTCGGGTGATGAGTGCCATCTCTTCATCCTGTTCTTCATCTTCAGATTCATCCATTTCATAATCAGGCGAAGTTGTGGATTTGAGGGGCAATGGTTTTTTTTTTTTGACTTCAT